>NC_035109.1:383322236-383626659 GCF_002204515.2 Aedes aegypti | reverse complement strand
ATTGTATCCTTAACCGCAACAGTTGGGACAAACGGTTGTGAGCGAGCTTGCTTTGTTGTTTGTTTTTCGTCTGTTTTGATGACAATTTGATTCACTGTACACGAGCCATGATTTTATTCCTAGAATGCGCCCGCATTCTCACAACCTGCATAACTTTAATCGTTCGTGGAACATAACGAGTTACGATAGATAGTGCCGATCACCCTGTGTCACCGCGTATGACATTTGCTGACAACCTCATTCTGATCAATAAACTTGAGTGAATATGTTCCGTTTATGCACAAAGTTCAAGACCAAAAGCGTGTTATATGAACCAATAGATTACAATTAAGTTGCTTAACGCTGCATTACCAGAAAGCATGGAAGTTGTTACCAATTTTATGTAAACATAAATCGCTTTTATGTAAACTTAAGCAGGCTTTGTCCCAGTTGGGACGTAATGCCAGAAAGAAGAAAATAAATCTCTTGAATGGCTCGATATCGTTGTCGTCTGTAAGAGTTAATGCTCTTGAACTCTCTTTCATCACGTACCATCCGAGAGAGTGAATATCGACATTCATAAGGCTCTCCGAATACCATGTGCCACGAACTGTTATGATTCACGAACTGTTACACTCTCTGAATATGGTTCGATCGGATAATTCGAATCAAAATCCAAACTCTGAATGCTGCTTATGTTTTTCTTGAATAGCAAAAGAAATTGCTCCGGAGACGGCTTCAAGGACAACTTTGATTTATTTTAGAAATTCCTAAAGGAATTTTTTTCTCACTATGGGCATTTTTCACATTGACTGGTGGCTAAACATACTTTGACCCCCCCTTCCCAGAGACGAAAAGTTTAGAAAATTTTTGGTATTAAACCACATGACTGCGCTTGACTAATAATAGAACATTATTTGTCCGTATTTTTAGTTTCGTCTCGCGTTTTCACTTTCGCCATCGCTGAGGATCTATAACCAAGAGATGGCGGGTTCGATTACTGGACCAGTGAGGAATCTTCTCCTGTGAGATATTTTTCGAGCTCTTGTACTTAATGGCGTTCATTTGCATTGGAATCATCACATTTGAGATTTTTGTGTTTTGGTCGATTCCCAGCTAGATCATAATACCTGATTTTATCATTTCTTACTGAAAATCTGAAACGAGTATAGTGAGTGATATTCCAGAGGATTTTACTATGGCTCTGGGCTTATTAATTGATATTGGGTGATCAAAACTTTACAACAGTATGGAAAGAACTTTAAATTCTATCTTAAACATATATTCAAGCACAATTTTCCAAACTGATGTGAAACTATTATTCCTGGACTCCAGTAAAAATTGAAACATTTTTTCAAAAATTGAAGTCGTGAATTGAAGTTTTTAAGTTAATTTGCGTCAAATTTTTTGAAGCAAGATCTATTATTTGTATCTGATGATATTTGACTGGATTAATATTCATAGAAAATAGTTTCTGGCTTGAAGTCTCATAAAAGGCTCACGAGCGTCTCATTCTTGTAGATCTAAGGAATTATGTTATCTGGGGATTTTCTTTCTGAAATTGAAAGTATAGCACTATTTTGACGGGCATTTTGAGATTATAGCGAGCATTTTCTAGTGCGGTAATTATTTATAACGAATTCTAATTTGACTGAGGTCCCAATGACTTGATCATATGATTCTTTTAATGAATAGTCATCGTTCAAAATCGTTTTTCAACAGCCTTATGGCATGACGAAGCTTCTCGGGACCACACGTTCTAAAGTAATAGAGGTAATCAAAAATAATTAGAGTAAAAAGAATTTGAATAGAAATTTCAGACTCAAAATGATTATTGTAGTTTTTTTAACTGATTACTATATTCTTGGTACCATCATAAAACGTATTCCTTTTTTTCTTTTGCATGCACCATCACAACTTGATCACATTGAGTTAAATATTGAACCGTTTTCATACAATTATATAGGTTTGATGCACAAGTTTAAGCCATACAATGAATTCAAAAATTGAATAAATGTATCGCAATTTTTTCAAAGTAGTGTTAAAATATGATACGTTTTTGATGCGTAAAAAACACTTTTTGATTCTTCAAAAATAATTTTTCTATCTATCTATCCTCTATATATATATATATATAAAAATAGAATGGTGTTTGTATGTCATGAGTTGGCTTTTGATCGGTTTAATGGGATTAAATAATTCTTTCACTACTGCATTCGCCCCTGATTCCGACGTGTTTGTGTAAAAAAAAAAGTTGTAGTTGTGTATTGTGAGCTGCAAACTCAACATGGCTGCCAAAACAAATGACGGGCTACTTCGTCCTAATGAAGTTACGTCTTTTTTTAGTATGAATTATTTCGAAAAAAATCAAAACCGCCTCTGTCCATGTTCGCATGGTCGACGTAACCACTTCTTCTTCTTCTTCTTTCTGGCGTTACGTCCCAACTGGGACAAAGCCTGCTTCTCTGATTAGTGTTCTTATGAGCACTTCCACTGTTATTAACTGAGAGCTTTCTTTGCTGATTGACCATTTTTGCATGTGTATATCGTGTGGCAGGTACGAAGATACGCTTATGCCCTGGGAATCGAGAAAGTTTCCTTTACGAAAAGATCCTCGACTAGCGGGATTCGAACCCACGACCCTCAGCATGGTCATGCTGAATAGCTGCGCGTTTATCGCTACGGCTATCTGGGCCTGGGGTCGACGTCACCAGCCAGGTAAAATAAGTTTTTGCAATTTCTCATCGTAATAGGCTGTTTTTCATCACGCCAATCTGTCATGAAACGGCCTACTTTCCTGCACTGAAGTATGGAGTGCGGGAATAGTCATTACCTAACTGAAACCAGTGCTGTAATTATTCATTACGCAACGCTTTCTCATTACGCAACTGTTTTGAGTTGCGTAATGAATCATTACCCAACATTTTTTCAGAAATTGTAAAATAAAGGTGAATGCATTCTGATATAATTTCTGATACCCTCAAGTGGTCTTCTACGAAATTGCAAAAAATGTTGTACGTAACTCGTTGCAGAACTCGATTTTTGCAGCACTCGTCGTAATTATCCTACTCGGCAAGCCTCGTAGGATAAATTTACTACTCGTGCTGTAAAAATCATCATTCTGCAACTTGTTCCGTAAACTACTATTTTGTGTTCCCAGGTGCATTCTTGAATCTTTTAGCAAAGTCGGTAAAATAATCTGTTCAAAAATTGACTGGGTGAGACTTTTTGAATAATTTCAAACTTTTGTCATCTGCTAACACATACGTCGGTGTATACTCACTATGAATCATTTCATCGCTAATCTCTAGAATACAACTTAGCATATTTAATAGAAAAAATATAGAAAATTAACATTGATATGCTCTGTCTAGGATTTGCAAAGGTTTTCAGAAGAGATCCATAAGAAAGTTTCTGGAAGAATACTTGTAAGAATTTATGAATTAATTTCCACAGTCTTGTAAAATTCCTCTCAATTCTCTTGCAAGACTCCTAATAAAAGGAGTGTCTAGAGTAATATTCGGTGTTTAGCGTAAGCAGCATAGATTCCTTTCGATGAGGAGGGAGCGGGGGTTGCTAGATGTCACCAAAGTGTCACGTGAAATATGTTATATAACTTTCAAGGTCGCCCCCTGACCGAAATCCTGGCTACGTCTACAGCAATGCGTCGAGAAGAATTGGATTAAACTTCTGTACAGCCAGTCGGTCAGTTAGTGTTCTGTTATGTAAGGCCTCTCCGGAACGACACGGTACAAACGAAACCCCCCAAAAAAAAAAAACACAGCCAACAGCAAAAACTCTGAAACGAAACGTTCTTTACATTACCCTATACAGTATACAGCAAGCAAGCCAGGCCAGGCGAATTTCGCCTGCCGGCTATCGCATTCGGGCGTGATTTTACAGTTCCACACGATCCGTGCTGGGGAGAACACGCGCGCAAACTCCTCACCAAGTCCGGTGTGCCTATTGCGGGTTTTCGGAATAGTTTTGCGGTGCGACAAATTGCGATCGACGCGCGCGAATTTTCCCGCTGATAAGAAATCGGTTACGCGCTCATAGTGGTTTGAGAGGGAAAGGACACCCACCTCACCTCAAGATCTTATCGATACTGAATCGTGTAATCAGCGAAGGTGTTAGTAACAACTAGTGTGTAGTGCGAAAATGTGACATCTCAGAGGAGATAAAAGATCACCTGGTTTCTACAAGTTCACAGTTCTTTGAAGAAGCATTGAGCCCTTAGTTATTTGACCAAGATAATTGTATGTGATTCACTTATCTCACGGTGACACAGACGCTCGGATAGTGTTTCGAAGAAAACGAGTGGAGGCCATCGCTACTGTGCTGCTCTATCATAGTGATGCGCGGTGCTGTTCATTGTGTGTGATTTATAATAAATAATAATTGTGATAACCGCAGAGCAAGAAGAGATATACGAAGGAGCAAAAGTGTCAAAACAACGCGCCATTGCCGCTAAAGACGTCGTTAGCTCACAGCTGTGGAACTGCGCTTCCCATAATATACAGGTGTTGTGTTTCGTCGGTACGAATTTTATCTAACTGCCAATTACTCAACTTTGCAACAATGTGGTGAACGAACGAACGAGCGAGCGATCTGGCAGTGTTTGGTGGAAGACAAGGATGACGGAGTGAAAAATGGTCTCCGACAAATCTGGCGGCGGATGGTCATATTTAATTAATTTGCGAACCATCGTTCGATTGTTATTTGTGTCTCCGGAGTAAATCGATGTGAAATAGTGGGGATGCTGCTATTCGAGGCTTACCGGGTCAAATCAGGTTTGGGTAAAGTTTGTTCATAATATCTATGAGTCATCAATGTGTCGATGGTATTTAGTAAAATCTAAGAATGTCATTTCAAAAATATTTTTAAGTGAACTATCATCCCTAATACAGGAACAGTCGAGAGATGACAAAAGCATGATCTGAAACATCTGGATATCATGAGTCAGATTGCCGTAACGCAACATACGCGTTATGTTTTTGTTACTACTTATTAGGAATCATGAATCAAATGCCTAAAATAATAAGTCGCGCATCCGTTGAAATCGAATTCATTGAAATAAAAATTAATAAACAGTGGTGGAGCGAGACTAGTACCGAGAACCATTCGATCAAGCGACACGTACTTTACCACACAACCACCTCGTCGTAATGATAAATGGGAGATCGATACGAATGAGTAGCAAAGCGCACCGCTTAGTGTTGTCACTCTGGATGTTACGTTTATGAAGAATCCGAATTATGACTCCAGGAATCATTATTTGTGGTACTGATATCATTACCTAATCAATTTATGAATTTCGTGACTTGTAAACCATGATATTGGAATCAGATTTTTGACGTGTAAAGCAGAATCGAACCCATGAGGTGCGATGCGTTCACCAGTAATACGACCACAGACCCTCAGTTTTCGTGGAAACCTTTTGCTCTGAACATTTTTTTTCGCTTATAATATCATGCTGTAGTTACTTTAATGAATGGTTTCTCCTCGTTGATATTCGCAAAACTGAACTTGTCTAAAATAGAATCGTATAAGGGTAGTGTTGTTTCCCCGAAGCCCAGTATTAAACGCGTCAAATTTTGTTTGCAATCATATTACCATAACACAAAGCGATCCTATATGTTGAACGAACAGTTTATCTGAAATGCATATTTTTTTGATACCGTGAAGCGGGATAACATTAATCGAAAGACGCTCTATCTATAGTTAAACTTTTACGGTGGGATTCCGTTTTTGGCAACAAAGTTGAAATTTTCAGTTGCCAAAAACGGAACCGTGCCAAAATTGGAACCCATATTTCAAATTTTATTTTTCAACTATTGGTTTTGAAAGCATCATTACAATGTTAATACATCATTGAGATGAGACATCGAAAAGGTTCACTTCGAAGCATTTTCCCGAAGGGTTATACTATGCTATGAATCTATAGCTCCGTAATATTAAATCTGGCAAACGATTTTCTGGTCGCGTTTTTACGCCTCAACGTCTTCAATTATTTTTTAGAAGCTTTATGCATTATTTTTGTATAAGAGGACCTTGTAAAACTAATAATTGCATAAGTGACTTTTATTGAAGAACTGGACATTTTCTTAAAACTATGAGAGAAAACGAAAACAAAAATGGTCTTCAACTATTTGCGAATCAAAAGCGCTGGGTATTGCAAAACGGCATGACCTTTTTCTCTAATTAAATGAACATTTAAAATCAGTTTAACTTTTGGACTTTAGCATAAAATCTGAAAAATTCGGTAAGTTTAGAATTGCTCTTTCAATTTATGTTTCTGATAAAGTAAAGCATACTATAATGAATGGTTGACTGTATCAAAAGGGCAAACATAAACATGAGAAGATGCATAAATGTCTTGTAATTGAGTAGAATTTAATTTTTACTTGGAATAATTTTTAATTCAGCTTGATATATGGTTTACAACTGCCTTATGAAATCAACTGAAATTTACAGGATCCTGTTATGAAACCTCAAGAATCTTATAGGAATGTTCAGGTTCTCATAAGAAATCTACAGAAAAAACGCTTGAGCTCTGAAGCATCCGTAGGATCTCGCATAGAGTTCTCAGGATCTAGCTAAGGATTTTGCTATGAGTTAACATCTTGGAATTCCGCTGCGATGTTGCCGTAAATTCTCAAGTCTCCGATGAGAAAAATTAAAAGATTATTATATTAGGCTACCACTAGCACACCTCAAATTCATCTGGGAACCTTTTCAAAATCCTCAAGCTTTCGCCGAAAATATTAAAAATACTACTATAAATTCACATTATCCCGCTTAAAATTTACAAGACGCCCTAGAGTTTATTAGAAATTACCAGATTTTGGACATAATCTTCCATAACCAGTTATACACTCTAACGATCCCTCAAGAAGCTCTCAGTGTCCACTTGGAATCTGCATATATCCTCATGAATTCGTTAAAATTTCTGAAAACTCCCACAAAAACGAAGAATCCCTTAAGGGTTCTCCAGGGTACAGTTAGGAAACTCATAGACTCAGCTCGTAAGGAACATTTTGATGATTTTGAGACCCGTATCCTTGATTAACAATATTGTACAGAATTCTGGATCGTCTCTTAACAAATCTAACGCCTTATAGAGTCTATAGAAAAGAGAGAACGTAGCTTTAAATAGTTGACGCAGAAAGATCAATATACAGACCAATACCACAGACAAAAAGTAAAAACACTCTCAGTCGTATTTGTCGCACGCTCCAATGGTATTATTGAAAATAAATTGTAATTTGAACTGTAGTCGCATTTGTCATGTTATTTAATAAAATTTAAAAAAAGTTATGATACACGACATTTTGCTGTACATATTTGCATCTATTATTGTGGTGTGTTTTTACATACGCAATGTATATAAATCCATAATAATAAAGACAGCGAGACAAAATTTATGATTGTAACTCTGTGTGAGTCATAGATTTTTCGTTGCTCTTATGTCGGTGCTGGTGCTTTGTTCGAACAAGCTGTTCCAAATCTGAAGAACAGTGTTTTTTTTTATTGTATCACCTACACAGTTAAAAATAATGAAGATTACACGTCATGTAAACTTTATTTATGCGATGTAAACACGACGTCATGTAAATTTAAGTCTTGAATAATGTAAATTTGTGTTATATGTCACGTAACTACATAGAATCCTGCCGGATTACATGACATATAATTGAAGTTTACGTGACATACCATGTAAATGTCCATTTTATACCACGCTCCGATTATGTGCATTATATGTCTCAGAAATTTACACGTTTCGTTCGAACTGTGTACTGGCAGACTCAAGTGGGCTGGTCACTCAATATGAATGCCTATGAAAAAAGAATGGTCTTAAGTTGAGATACTGGTGGAGATTATTGGTCTCATGAAACGTTGCCTATGTATGATCAATGACCATTTTGAAGTAAATAAGCGCGTACGCGAGTCCTTAGTAGTTGGTGAGTTTTGGGGAAACATCGACGAAAATGGAGATCTGGAATGTAATCGGTGTGGAGTTGACATGCTATTCAAGTGACTAAAGCAACTGACACGATAATATTTACAAAAATTCACAAATTTTAATGGTCTTGAAAAATGTTGCCAAAAACGGATCCATTTTGTTGCCAAAATCGGGGGGTGCCAAAATCGGAGCATGCCAAAAACGGAGCATGCCAAAAACGGAATCCCACTGTAATTAAAATCTACATAGAAAAAAATATTTAATTTTCAATGTGATGTAAACTGAAGTCTACTGTAAAAATTAATCAAATTCGTGTGTTGTTACAGCATCATGTAAATTTAAATGAATATACATTCAATTTTCAACTAGAAATGGTTGAATATTACATGACCGTGTAAATTTGAAGTGAATTTGATTGAAAAATAATTGATTGGTCGTTGAAATTTAGGTTTATTTTGATGCTCCAAATATGTGCATGAAAATAAATCTAAATTTACAACATATTTTTAGCTGTGAATGCACTGCCGTTATACGCATAATTGTCCCATGTTCCAAAATATGCAATAGAGAAAAACGCGTTTAAAGATTTTAACACATTTAGGCCTCGTATTGACCAGGTGTGTGGTAAACTAAATTAAAATCATTACAATAGTATAAAGAATAGTGTGTTCATTAGAGTCAAGTGTTTGGATTATGGGAATAAAGTAAATTTAGCTACGAAATTCAAAGTGGGACTGTTATGCCTAGAAATACGAGGTTTTTGGTCAATTTCTACGCATAACAGTCCCACTGAAAGTAGTGACCAATTATGTGCTAAGCATACTGCTGTAGATGACCGTTCTTACGTATATATTGTACCGAATGTAGAGGACGTATAACCTCAGGACTATGTTAAGGCATCTAATGAAGGCTCAAGTGACATGTGCCAAACGGAGCCACGTGTGGGAAAGTAAAGAAATACGATTTAATAGTATGGAATGGAAAGCAAAGCTTTCTGTATGTGTGATAATGAGAAACTGTATGAGTTAGTGATAGAAAGAGTGGACGTGTAAGTTAGAGAGTTTCTTCTTCTTCTTTCTGGTGTTACGTCCCCACTGGGACAGAGCCTGCTTCTCAGCTTAGTGTTCTATTAGCACTTCCACAGTTATTATCTGAGAGCTTACTATGCCAATGACCATTTTGGCATGTGTATATCGTGTGGCAGGTACGAAGATACTCTATGCCCTGGGAAGTCGAGCAAATTTTCAACCTGAAAAGATCCTCGACCGGTGGGATTCGAACCCACCCTCAGCTTGGTCTTACTGAATAGCTGCACGTTTACCGCTACGGCTATGTGGGCCCCTTAAGTTAGAGAGTTTATAAGATGTAATAAATTCCTATATCGACTCTTCCAGTTACAGGCTTGACAGAAACTCAACTGCGAATTCAAGGTTATTCTGCGGAATTAATATATAACTCAAAATTCACGATACAAATCATCACACGATTTGACATTTCTTTGGACTTGGTTTGCAAAATCATGATATTTGGTACATCGCAAATTAAGTTTAAGAACCGCCAACATATTTGCCACTTGCACCGAAGAACCAGTTATCCGTAATAACCCAGTATGTGGTCAGGTCATCTAAAACCTCTTGAACTATTTTTCTTTTGACTTGATTTGCAAATTCATCATGTTTGATATGTCGCAAGTCTCAAAACCGCCAATATAATGGCCACTTTCTCTGGGGAACAGGGTATCCAAAACAACCTGGCATGTTATCAAGTCATCCAAGAACCTTTGAGTTACACTTCTTTAGCCTTGATTTGGGAATTTATGAAGTTTAATGTTGCCAGTTAGGTTTCAGAACCGACAGTTTAGTGGCCATTTCCCCCAGGGAACCGGGAATTCAGAACAACCCAGCATGTGACCAAGTCATCCAATGTCGTCCAACTTCGTTTGCTAAATCATGAAGTTGGTTTGTCGCAAGCCAGCCACTCGAAATTAAAGTGGTTACTGATTCTTCAAGTGGGATTATTTCAGTACTTCCCGTGATGAATCCAAAATAACGATAAATTTCTAATCGATGAGCACGGTTCCAAAAACTAGAAGAATTTTGTGATTGACCCTGAAAATTCAACTGAAATTCATTGAAAAACGGATGGTAAATAATATTTTGATATCGAAAATTTCAATCAAATTTGACGTCAGGCTCGCATGACTGATGAATGCATCCCGATAATTCAAACACATAAAACGGGTTGTGTTCCACATGGGATGTAAATCCAACATAAAAAGATGTTCAAAACGATTTTCCCATACACCAGCTAATTCAAAACTGCAGCGAATTGTATAGTGTGACAGTTATGCGTAGAAATACAGTAGTGGGACAGTTATGCGTGGAAATTCAACAATGGGACAAAATGATTTGGCTTGCTTTTCATTGAGTTTCCGAACAAAGTTAATTTTTGGTGGGTGTTTTCTAAAACTATACGTAAAAATAAACTGTTTGATGACAAAAAGTCAAAATGCACAAAAAGTAACATGGGACAATTATGCGTATAACGGCAGTGCAATAGTATACACTTTTTGGCATTACACCCATATGATTTGATTTTTTTTTTAATAAATCTAAAACAATGGGCGAAATTTATGCAAATGAATTCAAATAATATTACTAAAACAAAATATAAAAACATTCAGAACTGGATTATGTTGACTTCACGAGATTATGTTCATGTTGAATTCCTTTGATTGTTGTTTCAGTTATCTCAAGAGTATAATCTGGATTTTTCCAAGGATAATCATAGAAATGACCTAAGAGCTTCTATCAGGAATTTATCCAAAGTTTCTTTTTGATATTGTTTAAGCAAGTCCTAAGTCATCCAAGATTTTATTCGTTGATTCTTCTATCGATTTCCTTAGTAAATCATCCCAGATTTTATTTTAGAACATCTTCCACAAAATCTTTGAAGGATCTCCTGAGTAACAACTGTAAAATACGGTTGAAAGATTAGTGAAAAACATATCTGGAGGAACTCCTAGTAAAGTCAGGTAAATATATGTGACCGAAACGTCAGGTGTAGAACGGAAATCCGTTTATGATCCCTAGAGACTGAAAGCCGAAAACCCCAAAAACATTTGTGGATAAATATTACGAATTAAAAATCTGGTAGCATTATGGATTTTCTTTTTGTGAAGTGAAGTAGGAAAAGCAATGGGCAATTTTTTTAAAGAAGTTTATGTCGGAAATCAGCGAGAATAACTTCTGAACAAACCTCTTGAGGTAATTTCTAGCAGATTTTCCTTAATGTTATAATATTAGGTGGAATTTCCGAATGAACTTATGAAACAATTCCTTGGAAAAATGATATACAAAGAAATAATTTCTAGAATTCATGTTTGTTTTTTTTTTTGGAATTTCTCTAAAAACTGCTGAAAAAATTCCTGGAAGTTTCCATTTACACATCTGTAGGTGTTTCTATACACAATCTACAATCATAAACGTAATGTTAATGCACCGGAGTATTTTGAGGATTTTATAATGAAACCCCAAGGAAATTTCACAAACATTCAAGAAGAATTTCTTGTAGCCGTTTGACGATTCTTTGTTGGTGTTTTTCAGAAGTTCGTGTTTGATTTGATTCGATTAGATTTGATTTTTCCAGTGCTAATGTTCATTAAATCCCGACACATTGCTGAAAATACTCTTCAAAAGCATCACAATCCAGCACAATCATTTAAAACGTGCTTTTTTCTCATCTTGAGCATCTCCACTTTTATCTGAACCCGTGCTCTGATTACCCCTTCAGCGAGCAGTGGCAAAAATAAAGATGAAGACATGGAAGCAAGTGTTCACCGGGAAGCACAAATCACAAAAATAATCTACATATAAAACCTTACCTACTGCTGCGCTACTATAAATATATCTGTATAGCAAACAATAAACTGCGACAGAAAAGGGATGAAAAGAACTCTCATTCAATCTGTGCCTGTTGGCCTATAAGGTAGATGTACCGGTGTTCGCCATTGCCTCAGTTTTCACCTCCCAAATTATCTGAAAAACCATTTTCCTTTAAAATCTTTGGTCTTTTGCACCTTTTTTGCCAATGTGTTTGTAAATTCACCACCTTCCAAAAAAAATGTAAGTAACGAATTCAGGAATCGAAATGTTTCTTGCTAAACATGATTGAAAGCTTTTGTTGAATGTATTGAGAATGGTGGCGAAACCTGATACATCTACCCTAGTTAGCAGTTGTGGACTTGAAAAATGTTGTAGTGAAAAAATGTCATTTCGGAGCGATAAAAACCGCGCGCGAACATAACACCGTTGATCGCTGTCGCACGTTCTTCGTGGCTGAGTTCGCAACGATAGATACGGGAGGAAATCAGCTTTACCTAGTTTTCAAGTGCGACTTTGGTTCATAATAACGGAACGTGGTTGGGGGGACATTTGTAAACCAAAGCAATGATGCGAGAAATCTGATATACACACCAAAAAAATCTTAGATTTACACGTAACGTAATATTAGCCTCAATCATGCAAAGCCATTTCTCGTGTATTATTCAATGATAAAACCTATAAACACATCTATTATATACAACATTGTTACCAAAATCCTAAATATTGAACGCGAAACGTCTTCTCTCGAAGAATGTTGCATGCAAAACGGCATGGTTTACATGATTTCCACGCTGAAAATTCAATCATAAATAATGCACATGGAATGACAAGCCGTCGATCCATCCATGTGCATTATTTTTGACAGAATATTCATCATAGAATCATGTAAACCGAGAATTCTTGTTTGCAATTTCACTTTCAAGATGCACGAAAGCATGGAACATTGGCGAATGTTGGATGGAAGATCATGAAATGTTTCAGTTTCACTCAAGTTTGCAAGCATTATCGAATGCAATGAGACAGTTTACATTAATAATCGTTGAATGTTCAGTTGCAACTCGTTTTACATGATTATCACAAAAAATTACGTGCCATGTAAATTTGAGAATTTTTTGCTGTGTACAGCTTTGTACTTGCGGGCAGGTTTAGAAAGTATGTATCTACATGCCAACCAACATTACTGACCTTGAAAGAGAGTTGGTAGTTTTAAATGGATGGTCAAATACTTAGATCAAATCTTAGAGTGTCATCATATTCATTAATTGTCGGAAAATTCTTGGAAATGGATTATACAGACCCTTATGATTAGATAATACTTACCACTTGTTCTCCACTTACACCTGACGGGTGAACAAGGACGTAACCGGAATTTTCATTAGGGACCTCGAAGACACTCAACCCCCGCAAATCAACCTAAAGATATCTACAGAAAAAACTCAACTAGCGTTTTTTGCAGTAATTACTCCAGAATGTCTTCGGGTAAGTCTTGGTAGGGCTTCTGCAAAAACTCTGTCAGAAATTGCTCCAGAATTTGAGACCTAAAAAGAAAAAAATCTAGGAATTTCATCAATGATATTACACATACAATTACACTGCGGAACACGTTTTTGTCTCCAGCACCAAAATACCGCTATTCACTTAATTAAGGGTTGCTGAATCCATTACCGTTTTCAGAAATATCATAGCACGTCCAGTATTTGAGATATTGACTGTTGAAAATGCAAAAAATGACTATTTCAGCCAACTTGCATGCAAGTTTCCCAGCTTGTAAGGTAATATATTGGCTTAATTTGCCACTGAATTCAAACTTTATGTGTAAAACAATACTTATCATCAAAGTTTGTATTATTTTCGATACGAAAAAGTTATTTTTTGATGGTTTAGAAAATTGTTGTATTTTGCCATATAGAAGAAACGAAGAATTTTGTATGGAGACTGCAAGCATGTTGAAAAAATCGGTTTAATCGAAATTTAATCGCGCAATTTCAATCAAATTATGTCTGAAATGAAAGTTCAAGTTCTATTTTGCATGTTTGGTGGAATAGATTACAAAAAATTATGATGAATTGTACTTTAAATTTCATGTAAACATTAATAAAAGCATTGTTTTGTACAACTTTGGCGACCTGTAGCTAAAAATTGTGACGTGCTGGAACAATTCTGAGAACGGCATCAGATTCAGCAGCCCCAAATCTACTAAAGACACATAATTTGATTCTTGAGACACGCAAACATGTCATTTTTGTTACGCTGTGTTATTGTATAAATTTTAGCGAAGGTTGATTTGATTTTAGCAACATTCATGTTTGTTTTTGATAATCTCATCCATTTCATGATATATATCAAAACTTTTTTCAGCTGTTTCCCCTATTGGCTACGCCAATGGGGGGGTGGAAGCCCTGCATAGAAAGGATTGAACTAGCAGCAAACCTAATGAGTTCATGGATTATTTCATTAGCACTACAAACGTGACGAAAACAGTAAAATAACAACAGGGGAAGACCCATCAACGATACGGCACGACCCATACCCAAGTTGAACCGCCTAATCCTGACTGCGGTTGTCAACTTGACACCAGCTGAACCGAACGGTGCACAGAACGGAAATTTTAAAGAACCCCCACATTATCTTGAAGAGTACCCACACCACCACCAGCGGGGCCAATTACGCCTTCTGGTTGTCTATGCCTACCAGACACGTTCGATGCACAAAAACGCTCGCATTAACCGGATCTGGAACATCTGGCAAACATCGTTCGGTTTAGAACAAACGCACTCTTCAACCTCCACAATCTCGAACGGCTCAGTTCAAGAAAACCACACAAGGCGCTAGGTAGATTGGCTGTGCACGCGGTTTACGGCATTCTCAATTATGCAATCAATAGCACCTAACACCTCTGCCGGGTCAAAGTAGTCCAGATTTGAAAAATCGTGGAAAAAAATCCGCATTCTCAATACATTACCACTCGTTAGCCATGAAAAGTGTTTATGAACATAATTTAGGGTGGAAGTCTGTATTTTGGGCATAACACAAACTCTAGTGGAATTAAATGGTACAGTAATAAAGTCGGGTTTCATTTGTTTGTAGTGGAAAACCACTCAACAGCACAAAAAATTATCATTGAATATGTTTCTTAATAAATTCTCGTTGGTACTGAAACTGTTCAACTTTGAACTATGTTTTAAATTGGGGGTTTTGTCAGCTTTTTGAAAATCCGGACCTCTGTGCGACTGGAGAGATGAGATGCGTGTAGGTTCGATGACTCTTTAAATGCCGATCGGTGTCTGAGGCGCTCGCCGAGCTCTTGATCCATAAATGGAGAACACTTTAGCAACCAATTAATTAGATGTTTGCTTTTGATGTGCCAATCGCAGCCTCTAATCTATCATCGATGGGCGGGGAGATAAATGGTATGGTTTGAAGTGTTCTTTCATCAGTTCTTGGCTAGATCAAGATGTTGGATGTTTATTGAATGAATGATGAATATGTTTTCGAACTCTGAAGCACGTGCTGTATACCTACTATGATTGATATTTATAATTCCACAACTAGGAATTCTTGTGAAAATTACAATGCAGCAGTTTCTAAGATAAAATCTTCAATAAGGTACCCCGAGGCAAGTCAGAATCCGGGGTAAATGGGACCTTCCCGCCTATCCACCCAGAACAACATAACAAGATAATAACACATTTCTATCAACAGTTAAATTAGTTAAATTACGGTGAAGGTACCCCGGTGCAAGTTGGACCTAAAAGAAACGGTAGTACGAACAAATTGTTTAATATAATTCTCAAATGTCTATGTTTTGCAAATCCAGAAACGGTCACATTTTGGCAACATATTTGCAGGTGTGTGCATGAATTTGGACGAATAATTTTGAAATTGTAAAAACCTTAGAAGAACGTTGTACAATGAGCCAATGGACGTAGTTACCGCGCTAAACGGAACAAGTGAGACCTATGGTTCATGAATCAGTCCACATCAGTAAGTCAACCATTGTAATAGTGAGATTCATAAACCATAGATTTTGAACAGAGAATTTGCACCATCTGCAGCCAAAGTCTGCACAGACTGAACGATCACACTAACATTAGGCAACGAACAACACGGAACACCCAGTAGCCCAGTGATGAATTTTTCGTTTGACGAAAAGTTTCCACCGACTGGAGCAGGAATCGAACCCACACCTCGTAACACAATACGGCTAAACAACTGACGCCTCTAACCGCACGGCCACGCCAATATTTTAATTATTGTGTACATATTTGATGTTCATAAGGGATCAACTATAAAATAGGTACGCTTTAGGAAGAAAAGGTACATTTAATAGTATGTCACATCGATTTTTATTAACTGACAATTCCTCACTAAAAGCATATAGTTGAATAAAACATATGCAAAATAAATTGTTTATACGTTATTTATTAAAAAGCAACACGTAAACTTTTAATAATTGATAAAATTGTAGTTATGTTCTGTTGTTATTGTTAAGCATGACAGAAAACCACTTAATGGGATGGAATTGATCATAAAGCTTAGTGGAATACCTATAAGTAGATAAAAACATTGAATTTAGTGCTACACCGTTTAATTCCACTAGAGTTTGTATCTTTTGACAGATATGCGTATTTCGACCTCAACTGTAAGGCCACCTTCAATGTTGTGTACTAGACTCGACTTCTCGAAGTCGAGTCTAGTACACGACACTGAAGACGGCTTTATAATTGAGGTCGAAATATGCGTATCTGTCAAAAGATACAAGCTCTAGAGGGATGGAATTGTTTTACGCAGCTACAAAATTTGGTAGAAATAACAGAAAAAAGTTCAAAATAATAGTTGTAATCGTTCTCATGATGCATTTCCAAACTATTCTTTATTTTTATTCAATTGTGATTTTGTATTTCAAAAATTAAAATTGTTGGTTTTATACATAAAAAATAACATTTTCTCTCCCTCTCAAACAATCACGTAATTTGAGATTGTTCTGTTTAGATAAAAATCATATGTTTGAATATTTAAGTGCTACTCTCCAGGAAAATGTTTGAAACGTGTATGAATAGTATTGATTCTGGTGCTTGTTTTGATAGGTCCCACTTACCCCGGGTATAAAGATATTTTTTGGGGAAAGTTAGTGAGTTAAACCATAGAATTTTCATGTGAAATGAAAACAAAACACCTATTTATCGTACGCAGCTTGTAATAAAACTCAAAATTGTAGCTTACTGCTGATAATTCGTTCTATTACACAAATATGTGTTGCCAGTCTAACGGGCCAAAATGTATCATGTAAGTTGTAAATGGCGTTGAATTGACAACTGTTACATGGAGCACATGGTAATAAGAATATTTTTTTTAAATAAATACATTCCGTATCATTGTATCTTCAACTTTCTAGAAGAATACTCCCTTAAAGAGCTTTTTCTAAATGAGCTCTGACGGAAGGTTCCACTTACACTGGATTCTCTGCCCCGAGTACCTTAAATCAGTTAAAAATAACAATAATTGATATAATTTTGTTATCAAGATGGCTTTGTTTTAAACATGTTATATTTTTTGTAACACTTTTATACCGACATCGTTCACAAGTTGTGAACAGTTACATAATTTGCAATAACTTCGTTATTTTGTGGCATCGTTGAAATACATTCTGTAATATTTTTTTATGAATACAGTGATACCTCCATGAGTCGATGTTCCATGACTCGATATCGACTCATGTAACCATACTAAAATAGTAGTTTACGGAACAAGTTGCAGAATGATGATTTTGACAGCACGAGTCGTAAATTTATCCTACGTGGCTTGCCGAGTAGGATAATTACGACGAGTGCTGTAAAAATCGAGTTCTGCAACGAGATACGTACAACAGTTTTTGCAATTCCGAAGAAGACCACTTGAGGGTATCAGAAATAATATCGGAATGCATTTACCATCATTTTACAATTTCTCAAAATGGTTTTGTAATGATTCATTACGCAACTCAAAACAGTTGCGTAATCAGTAAGCGTTGCGTAATGCATCATTACAGCACTGGTTTCAGTTGCGTAATGACTATTCCCGCACTGCATACTTCAATGCAGGAAAGTAGGCCGTTTCATGACAGATTGGCGTGATGAAAATCAGCCTATTACGATGAGAAACTGCAAAAACATAATTTCATGGTTACTATGATGGTCCCTATAAGCAGCTTTCCAAAGAATTGCTGTTCCATGACTCGATATTTCCATGAGTCGATGGTCCCTTCAATATCGACTCATGGAAGTTTCACTGTATAACAGAATTTGTTTTATTTGGTGCAGGTTATGTTATATTTTTTGTTATTGACTACTAATGGCACATGTTTTATGACAACTGCTGATATAAAAGAATTATCAAGCATACTCTTTCTGTTATAAATATAGTTTCTTCCATCTGATCGAGATGTTTGCAATGGAAATGCTATTTTAGAACTGGACAAAAGCATTTTGACCTTATTACATCTGAAATTGGATCACTTCCGCTTGTCACTGCCTCGCTTTCTCTCATCGTAGAATACTTAAATATTCACTTTTCCTTTCCAGAAGTCTAAGCAAAATTCATGAAATTTGGATCACCAATTGATAATATTTTAGTAGACAAACTTCTGTGTACCAAAAATGTTGAAGATATCTATAAAAGCAATTCTTAGACAATAACGGAAAATCAAAGAGAATTTTTCTATGGAACATGATGAAGTCCTATCGAAAGAAACTAACCATTATAACTGCTCTAGAGCAACTCGTTTGGAGATTTTAGGGAAAAAAATCAGTGGGGGTTGTGTACAAGATATGACCGCATGATGTTACGCGATGTGATTTGCTGCATTTGAATTTAAGTCAATTGTCATAATTGCAACCTTCCTTTAGTTATAATTCAGAATGCAATGGTTTGTGAATTTAAGAACAGCGAGGGGATCCCCGTTCGGCAAAGTGCTCCAGGCATCGATATCGTCATTGCCACCGTAAATTCAAATTCGCCTTTTTGTAAATTCTTCTTCTTCTTGGCATTACGTCCTCGCTGGGACAGAGCCTGCTTCTCAGCTTTCAATGAGTCCTTCCACAGTTATTAACTGAGAGCTTTCTTTGCCAAAAATGCTATTTTCGGATTCGTACATCTTGTGGCAGGTACGATGATACTTTATGCCCAGGGAAGTCAAGGAAATTACCATTACGAAATGTTCCTGGACCGAACGGGAATCGAACCCAAATACCTTCAGCATGGCTTTGCTTGGTAGCCACGAACTCTAACCATTCGGCTAAGGATGTAGTATACAGATAAGAAAATATAACACAAGCAGAGCAGGTTTGGCAATTCAGGATGACTTCAGGCCTTATTAGGGATCGTTCAAATATTACGTAACGCAGCAGGGGGAGGGAAAGGGTCTTCCGTAGTGTTACGGTCCTTATACACATTAAAAATCTTCCATACAAAAGCCATTACGTGGGGAAGGGAGGGGGTCAAAAACTGTCAAATTTTGCGTTACGTAATACTTGAATTATTCCTTTACAATAGAAAATATATTGCATTCCGGCAGCACTGCAGCAGCGTCCTCGTAAATATCCTAAAATTGCCGTATTGTCAATTATTCGTAATAATTCAGATAATGTATGATGCTACGAGATGAATTAGGAGATTATAGCAAGTATGTGGTAAACACATTAAGAAATATTACATTAATTACTCTTCAGTACACATTTGTTGGCCCTGGAAAGGGCCGATTGAATTGTTGAATTCGAGTAACACGGACACATTTTGACGACGCACTGGTTGAAATCCTTCTCGCCCGATGAGGTTTGCGGTGGCGATGACGATGGGCGCTTCAACAAGCGGCTTTAGTCGCGGCGGCTCCGATATGCGTGTTGTTCCATTCCATTCACGTCCCATTGAAAACTGAGCTGACAAGGGAAGGTCACGATGGTGTTACACGGGGTTTGGAATGAGACTATTTTTCCTTGATTCTACTTGTCAAAATATGGAGAAATCCAAAACATGGTGGGTGATGGGCCAATAGAGTAGCCAGGAGGGGCTCCGAAAGGGACAATTTTTGCTATATATTTCACAATATAGGAATTTCCACTTTCATTAATATATTACCATTAATATCGATTGCTAATTTATTTTACCACAATATCTTAGCTATGATGTGTAGAAATCCGAAAAAAAATCATTTGATACACCAGTCGCGTAGGCAGTACGGGCACAGAGGGGTCGAAGTTACTTATATATATCATCTCTCTTTCAATATCAATTTATCCTGTAATATTGAATTTTACAATCAGTTGATCATTCATGGTTCTACTGTGTTTTCATAGGGATCGTTCAAACATTACGTAACGCATTGGGGGAAGGGAGGGGATCTTCCGTAGTGTTACGGTCCTTACAAAATTTTTAAATTTTTCGTACAAAAGCTGTTACGTGGGGGAGGGAGGGGGTCTAAAATTGGCGAATTTTGCGTTACGTTACATTTTAATCATCACATATTGATTTTGTTGAAATGCGTTCCAAATTATAATAACTCGATATTGATCACTTTATGAATCATCAACTTAAAGAGTTCTCCACTTAATTACCAGACGAAAGTATTGAAACTATTAAGAACAATCACTGTTGTGAATTAAACATATTATTTAGATTCCTGGACATCTAATAAGGATGATGATCTTTATGAATCCACTGTTCCTAAAAACGTTAAATTCGTCAAAAAATTTATCCCGCCGAAATGCACTGGTATTGTACAACCAGCTGATGTGTACTTTTTTCGCCCGTACAAGAATTTTGTTCGTTTTATCACTGATATACTTCTGATCGCAAGAGAAAAGTTGAATATTTGGCACTTTCTAAGAATTCAGTCATTTTCACATTTCCAGTTTACAGCAAAACGTTTTCAAAATCTTATTCGATTTTCATTCTTTAAATGCGGCTATACCACAATTCATCCGGGAACATTTGATACGCCTATGGAATATTGCTTCGAAAAATCGCTAGGTGATGAATGTGCTGAAAAAAACTGCAATGAAACGGGTTTTGTAAGGTGTGCACATTGCGAAAAGGTATTTTGCATCGATCATTCACTGATCAAAAAACTACACATATTCTGTAAATGATTGTACGGATTTTTGTATTTATCGTAAATAAAAGTTGTGTTTGTAACTATAACATTGTTTTATTGTGAAATATTCAATACAAAACAGAAAATATACTAAAGTGAAACCACTGAAATCATACTGAACTAGTGAACTCTAAATAAATGAAAACCGAGTTTAGTACGTGTACTAGACTCGACACTGAAGGCGACCTTACAGTTGAGGTCAAAATACGCGTATCTGCCAAAGGATGCAAACTCTAGTGGAAATAAATGGTATTTTATTTAATTCGTTTTTCATCTATATAAATAAAAATGGAGCGGTGTTTGTATGTCACGAAATGGCTCGAGAACGGGTTAACGGATTGAGGCCAGTTTTTCATTGTTGCCCTCCACAAGTGATGCGACGTGTTCGTGCGAGGAAAAAATTCAGGTAAGTCTCCGAAATAATGGGGAAAACGGAACAAGATTAAGGTGCCATTTTGTAAGGAGGATTTCTTGACGTTTTCCAACAGCCTACTTGATGGCAAGACGAAGTTTGCCGGGACCACTAGTATATTTATAAATATCCCACCAAACAGCTCAAAGATTTGTTATCACAGCGAACTCTCCATTATTCGTTTGTCACTGATTCGATATATATATATTGCCGTGTGCGTTTGAAATGCAAGTATCAAATGCGGGAACACCAAACGCGGTAAGAATTTCCACAAGGAAGGCGAAGTCAATGATTGATTTTGATTGCTAGGTTGGCGGTGATATGGACTATGGTTGTTAAGTATCCTTTGGTTATTTTGTGTTACCGCATTTGAAGCCCAGTTATGATTGATTTGCACGTCAAATGCAAACAGCAATATATACTTCAGTTCAACGTGAAGACTAATTTAAAAAAAACTTTATAACTTGACATTTTTTTTTCTAACTCGATGGTTCCATCAATGTCGAATAAGGGAGAGCTGACTGTGTTATTTGAGGATTCATGGAAAAACACAAATGAACAGGTGATTTGATATCAAAAATCAATACAATTAGTAATTTAAGCTGAAAGAAAGATTATATATATATGAGTAACTTTGGCCCCTCAGTGCCCGTACTGCCTACGCGACTGGCTTAACAATTTATTTTATTTTTTGGATTTCTACGCATTATGGCTTGGATAATGTGGTAAAATAAATCAGCACACGATATCAATGGTAATATATTAATGAAATTGGAAATTCCTATATTATGATATATATCGCAAAAATTGCCCCTTTCGGAGCCCCTCCTGGCTACTCTATTGGCCCATCACCCGCCATGTTTTGGATTTCTCCATATTTTGACAAGTAGAATCAAGGAAAAATAGTCTCATTTCAAACCCCGTGTAACACCATCGTGACCTTCCCTTGTGAGAATGCAAAAGGCACTCGAGACTTGCTCGCCGATCATGTTCACAGTCTGACGGCAAAAAGAAGAATGAGCGAAGAAGCAGGAATCAGCCTGCTTTTATAGTGCGAAGAGGAACGCAAAAGTAGCGTGGAAAACTACTTGAACGTGATTGGATGCGTAAGAAAGGGGTCGACATTTTCCCAATTTTCAATAGTTTATTGTCGATTATCAATAGTTTTCTCCATTTGAGAAAATTGTTGTATACGTTTCCGACCGATTGGTGGGAAAATATTGAAAATCTATCGATAAATGACTGAGTTATTAGTGTTCAAAACCTTACATAATTTCGTGATGGTCGCAAAATTTTAGATTTTCAATTGACACCCAGTATATTGCCGTAAGACGTACTTAACATCAAAAAACCTAATTAAGTTTAATCGAATCCCTCAGAAAAAAAAAACTTTTGCGTGGTATCGATTTGTCTCATTTTCACTCTAATTCATCCCAACTTATGTTTTTGACTTTACCGAATATATTAAGATCCACACCTATAAGTTTTTGCATAGCACTTATTAATCTTGTCTTGCTTCAAACCATGCCTTGTTGAAATTTTTCTAGGTTGGTTTTTTTGTGCTGGCTCGAAAGAGATCGAGAGAGTAGGTAAAGATTGTGCTTCTCTTTGTCTCGCACAAAAACAAATTGTCTCCTGCGCTTTGCTTTGAGTTTATTCGCAAAGAATGAGAGACGTACAATTGATTTCGGAGTTGCACAGCACTGAGTTTTCAGACATCCCTGCTTGTTGTATATAATAATATATCAATGTCAATCCGAATTACATATTTAATTCTACCCACAAAATATCCATCTGTGGTGAACCATATTGAAAAATTACCTTTCATATGACATTTTTTATGTTATGCAAAACCATTTCGACAAAAAAAAAGACAATCGAACCCTTGAAAAACCCCAAACAGGTCTAAGCATCGGGAAAGGTTTAAAAACCTTGTTTTCAATTTCCATATGATATCAAAACTGTTAAGCCATTTTCTCAAATGTAAATTATTACTATTGTTGAAGCCTCAATAAGTATCGAAGTGTATACTAATTATTATGCAGAAGTTTTTCCTGTTTTAGCAAAACATTTAATTTATATTTATGTATTAATGTCTTGAGAGCTTCACAACTTTCAAACAACAACAAAATAAGAAATATTTTGATAAAGGTGGTCTATAGTACAGTAATGAAAAGCCTGAACGATTTTTTTTATTCCTTTTTCATATCCTAAGGCATAGAAGCATCAGTTTTGATCGACTGATGCATTGAAAGCTTTACAACTTCCCTAACAACTACAAAACATAAAATATATTATAACACGATCTACCGTTTTTAAATTAAACTTAAAAAGCTTCTTTGTTAGTTACCTATGTCTGTGAACAACCCTCTAAAACAATGGAATGAAATCGCTGCAGGTAAAATTTAAGGCTTTTTTTTGTACATCGTCATTTAAATTTCAGCCAACGCGGACCACCCGGAAGTTGAAAAAATTGCATGACGTATTGCATTAAGGAAGTATACTGAATGCTAGCAATGGGCGATGATTTTCCGACAATCGATTTGTCATATTGAATTTGAATCGATTCAGTACCATCGATGTTTTGGTCAAATTTGCTCAACACTACTGAGTGTTATCCCAAGTAACCAAACAGTACTATGATTCGCCTTCCGTGCTAATATAGTGCTTTTATGAAGCTATAAAGCCCTATAAGCCCAGAAAGGCGAATTATCAGGCTAATGGTTACTTGGGATTGCTTTTTATCCTTTCTTCCAAAAAGTATTGGAATCAATTATCAGTTTGTGGAACCCAGATATCCGTAGCGGTAAACGTACAGCTATTCAGCATGGCCAAGGGTCGTGAGTACTAATTCCACCGATCAAGGGTCTTTTCGCATTGGAAATTTTCTTCACAGGGCATTGAGTATCTTCGTACCTGCTACACGATATACACATGCAAATATGGTAAATTGTCAAAAGGAGTGTTCTGTGTGTTGCTACACATGCAAATATGGTAAATTGTCAAAAGGAGTGTTGCTAATAATTTTGGAGAACACTAAGTTGAGAAGCAGCCTCTGTTCCAGGGACGAATCGCCAGAAATAAGAAGAAGTTTTCGCACAAAGCGATTCCGTGTCTTAAGTGAAAAAATCTAAAACAATTCTCAGTGCGTGGTAATTGACACCTTCTGAAACAGACAAAAACACTACGGGAGCATCATTCCGGCAGCCCAAATCCAGTTAAAACCCATCATAATCGATTCCTCACGCCATGGATAGGTATTATTATGGTTTCAATCTCCCCATCTCCGTATCGATTCTCCTCTGGTTGGTGGCACTGGATTCAACAGCCTATACTGTGAGATTGGCGGTGAAAAAAACAGTTAAGAAAATGATCGAGCTTCTGGTGTTCATCTCCCACATGGAATAGCAAATCGGCATCCGGGAAGCAAATCCGTCCGTCCATTATTCGGTAGGTTTAAAGTTCGCTCACACTAGAGGCATTAGGACGGTTTAAATTACAACAAAAGTTTAAAAATACAATCTCGCATATCGCCCTTACCATTTTTATGATAAAATAGAGCTCTGTCAAATTTTCAGCTGTTTTGGTGATGATTAAACCCTCTAATACCCAACCCCGCCTTTAGACGGGGTACACTTTGGAATTTTGTGTATTTTTTCGTAGCTCGCAAATCAAAATGAATTTATTTTTGACTTATACCTTGACTCATAACACGCATATAAGAAAAGTTTTTTATGACTTTTGAAACTTTTTTGTATTTTTAGAAATTGTTTGAAAAATTGAATTCTTATATAACCTACAAATGCCTGGGCTTCATTTAACGTGTAATATAAAAAATCGTACCTTTTATATTTTTCTACGATTAACCTATCACAAACGAAGAGCCTGGTGGTATCAAAATCATTTCGAACCTGTTTTTCCGTTAGTTACACGGAACATAAAATACGCTCCGAAAAAAAAATAAAAATTTAATATTTTTAAAAATACCGTAACAATTTAAATTTTTATTATTGCCAAAAATCAACAACTAGAAAAGGCTTCAAGAAAAAATGAAAAAAGCAAGGGATGTTCAAAAATAAAAATTATAAAAATTAAAAACCAAAATTTAAAAATTTGCGAATAAAAATAAATAAATGCCCAAAACGTGTTTAGAATGATTTAAGATAACGAAAAATAATACTTAAATCGAAAATAAAAATTTGGGTATTAGAGGGTTAAAGGTAACCAAAAAACAATGTGTGTTGATCTGGAAATTTATATGAGAAAATTTAGAAAAATGTTCTATCCACGGCAGTATTTCATTGCAAATATAAACTTATCATCAATTAGTTAAAACTAACTCTTCAGACCACAAAAAAGGATGTTGCTGATGAAAGTGATCCCATCTATCGGATTAAATCACTTTCACCAGCAACAAAATTCAGTTTTCATCAACGAATAACTGCCCATAAAAGCATAACTGACCCATATTGATTTTCGAATCAACACCTATTTTCATCAAAACAATCATGTTTCAATATTTACTTTACCAGGCATATAAAAATTTACACACTTTGTTCGAAAATGTTGTGGAAAAATATGAAGTTAATGCAGTCCCATATTGAAATATAAAAGCATGACAGTCTCTATATGAACTTTCAACCCAAATAGCTACCGCAAAACGTGATTTGTGTTCAAGTTTATATTTTTTGCTGATCAATCGAAGCAAAATGAGTTATATGGTGTGCAAAAATGTACTAGAAAATTATGAACATTTGTATTAGAGAACAAACTTCAATTTTTGATTGCTTTTTTCTCAATTCAGTTATGCCTTTATGGGCAGAATATGGAAGAAGTATTTTTTTTTTTTGCGATTTCATCCACCCTAATGGACATGCTCTACCAAGAGAGGAAGATGCTAGAACAGGGTACAGGGAAGGGCCACATAAGGGGTAAGAACCCACTTTTTTTGGGTCTATATTTACAAACAAGCATGGGTTTTCACATTGGCCGCCCAATCGATACGGGTAATGGATTTCTGGGTGCCCGCGTTGAGCCGAGCTGATCGTTCAAGTTCACTGGAAAGAATTGGATCGGAAGGTAGCGGCCGCCGCCGCTGCTGTTTGGGGAAATCAATTTGTTCCGAGGCTTGTGGGGATACGGTATATTTGGACGGTTGGCTGCAGTTTGGGGCGCTTCGGAAAATTGGGTCAATCTGGGGAAATGCATCCGAAAGGTAAACGCGATAATAATTAAAGTAGAGGTAGAAAAATGCTTTCTTTGTTGGGGAAGCATTCCGGGCTGTTCTTAACTGGTTCATAACCCACATAGGAGTGCTGCTGCTGCACCGTTTCCAAGTCGGAAAAGTTCGGGGAAATGGTAAGCGTGTGCCTTTTTTTAGGTTTTTAAATCTCAAAACATTTTGCACAGCGTTGTGTTCTGCGCTCATGGATAATATATTTTTCAACATTACAAACTTACTTACCTTTCCAGTTTTTTTTTTTCAAGATCAAGCATACGCTAACTAACCGCTTTTTTCTGGTGTAATATCCCAATTGGAACAAAGCCTGCCTCACTTCTACAGTTGGCAACTGAGAGTTTTCTTTCCCTAATTTTGGAGTATGTCATGTGGCAAGCACGAAAATTCTTTGAAAGGTTTCATTGGACGATAGCTGGAAGCTTAGACTAGAATTTTGTCCAGTTTAAAAATTGGTGCAACCTTAGCATTTTTACATTAGCCAGGAAATATGCCCTTACAAAACATTTGTTGAATATATCAACCAAAAACGATAAGCTACTTGCTGGATTTTTGTTGATAATGATGAAAAAAAACTACATAATCGCCAGGAGTTTTCATAGTTTGGGTTTTTTTTACTAGTTGTTCTCACTTCTACCAAATCAGTCTTCAAATCAAAGTTGGTTGTTGAAAATGCATTACTTAACTAATTATTTTGGTCCAGCTAACAATTAGGCTTCGGCTAAAATATTAAAGTCCCATAAAAAAATATAAAATTTCCATAAAAAAATGCAAAATTTGCCAGTAAAGAAACAAGGGTAAAATCAACAGAAAAGTTAAAAATTTACATAAAAAAATAAAGAAGTGCATAGAAAAAACAAAATTTTCCATAAATAAAAAAATTTTGAGCAATAAATAGATTCAAAAGTGCAGTAGAATCGACAATAATATCACTAAAAAATATCGAATTTTACATTTAAAAACCTCAAAATGTCCCTATTTTCTTCACAAAATGCAAGAAATAATTATAAATTTTCCACAAAAAAAGCCAAAATTTTCAATAAATAAATAATAATTCGCCCACAATAAATCAAAAATTTCCATTCAAAAAATCAAAAAGAGCAATAGCAGTAAATGCAAAGTTGCAATAAACAAACCCAACTGAGCAATTCAAAATGACAATCAATACATGAAAATGTTTAAGAAAATTCCAAGATTTAAGTGAAACTTTCCATAAAAATAACGTAATTTTCCAATAATGAGTAATAATGTGTGTAATGGATTTCATAAATTTTCAGTCAAACTGAAGCATTGTTTTCACAATTGGAGCTAATTAGTCGTCGTATGTAGATGTAGTAATTGCATTTTAGAGTTCGATAATTAATTACGTAAGAATTTAGGGGAGGGAAGAGCGGGGATATTGGCTGGGTTTGAAAAAACATTTCTTGCCATATAGAAAAAATTAATGTTTCATACAAAAAATCATACATGGAGGGGAGGCGAGGTTTCGAAAATTCACAAAAATATGTTTTTTAATACACCCCATCGTTAGGCGCTACAATTTTAATTAAATCGGCAAAGTTGAAATGAAACATGGAACATGGGATATCTAATCTTCCAATATTAGGAACACTTATGTCACTGCTTGGGCTATGTCCAACTACATTGATGGAAGAAGCTTATGCTCTCATGCCCCACCAGCCAGGGAACTGGTGTTTACCAGTTTACCCGCTTTCCCCTCCCCTAAATTCTTACGTAATTAATTATCGAACTCTAAAATGCAATTACTACATCTACATACGACGACTAATTAGCTCCAATTGTGAAAACAATGCTTCAGTTTGACTGAAAATTTATGAAATCCATTACACACATTATTACTCATTATTGGAAAATAACGTTATTTTTATGGAAAGTTTCACTTAAATCTTGGATTTTTTTACAACATTTTCATGTATTGATTGTCATTTTGAATTGCTCAGTTGGGTTTGTTTATTGCAACTTTGCATTTACTGCTATTGCTCTTTTTGATTTTTTCAATGGACATTTTTGATTTATTGTGGGCGAATTATTATTTTTTTATTGCAAATTTCGGCATTTTTTGTGGAAAATTTATAATTATTTTTTGCTTTTTGTGAAGAAAATAGGGACATTTTGAGGTTTTTAAATGTAAAATTTGATATTTTTTAGTGAGATTATTGTCGATTCTACTGCACTTTTGAATCTATTTATTGCTCAAAATTATTTTATTTATGGAAAATTTTGTTTTTTCTATGCACTTCTTTATTTTTTATGTAAATTTTTAACTTTTCTGTTGATTTTACCCTTGTTTCTTCACTGGCAAATTTTGCATTTTTTATGGAAATTTTATATTTTTTTATGGAACGATTAATTGTCTGCCATTAGGCTTCTGTTCAAGATTCCGTCAAGAATTCGTAAGGGGTCCTACTAGGAATGTGCCAAGAACAATTTTTATGAAATTCACCAGATTTAGGCACTGACTTTACTAACAGAACTGCTTGCTATAAAATGTATTCATCATCTTCTACTCTCTATTGGTTCTTAGTCTCTCTTAGATTTTTTTTTTTTGAAAAGCTTAAGAAGCTAATTATTAGAAGAATCCTTCTTGAATTTATCTAGGAATTTTCTTTAATGGAGAAAAAAACTCCTTGCTGATTCTTTGAAGTGATTTTTGTAATTCGTCTAGGAATTACTCTCTCTGGCATATTTAGCAAATAAATACATATTCTCAAAGAAACTTCTTCAATCATTCATTCTCGACTTCCTGTATGAAAAACAAATGGAGTTTTCAAGCGATTAATATTGTACTAGCTTCGAAAACTAATTTTCCTTGGAAAATACATATTTCTTTTAAATACCATGAATAATTCCTTAAAATTTTTGTTTGCTCCTTGTAATACCTCTGTTATTCTGTCTGACTCCATTAATTCTTCCAAGAAACTCTCCAATTATTCCTTTCCTGAAAGTTTTCTTCTAAGCATTGTGAAATGCAATATGCTATTCACAGCCCTGTCGTCCTGTTTAGTCGCGCTTAGTCGACGACTAAGAAGCTTTTCTCAGACTTATTTTTAGAAAATTTCATCCGAAGTCATGATAAAACGTAGGTAATGTTATAAAGCTTTAACAAGATTAACAACAGTCTAACGCCCCATAAGACATCAATCGAAATTTCCAACCTTTGCCAACGCACTGAAGTTATTCACGTAGTTCAGGCGCGTATCAACGCCCTGTATGACATCAATCGGAATTGTCAAGCTACATCAACGCCCTGGAGTAATTTGAAATTGTTTCATGTAAATCAGGTACAATTAAACGCCCTGTGGGACATCAAAAGTAAATGGCAAGATGTATAAACACCTTAGCTTAATATGACCTTGTCTTACGTAGATCAGGTGCACCTTAATCTACTGTATCGACTAAAAATTCCAAGTTGTAATAACGCCCTGGAGTAAATTTAACTTGTCTCATATAGTTCTGTAGGCCATCATTTATAAATTATAAACTGTATAAACGCCCAGGGTTAATTTGACCTCATCCTATGCAAATCACGTGCATCTTAACTCCCTGTATGGCATCGATAATCGATCAGGCCAATCCTATGTCAATCGAATGCGTATTAACGTAGGACATCAATTGAAAATTCCAAACTATCAGTATCCAAGTATCAACGCTTTGGAGTAATTTTACGTTTTCTCATTTCTCATGTCTATTCCATTGCATGCGTTAAGATGGACATCTAATTTATGTACGACATCAATTCAAAAATTTAAGCTTTTTAACGCCCTCGAGTAATTTAACTTCATCTTATGTAGAGCAAGTGCATCTTTACGCCCAGTAAGCTGTATTAATACCCTGAAATGATTTACCTTGTCCCATGTAAATCAGGTGCAATTTAACGCCCTGTGGTACATCAAATGAAATTGGCAAGATATATAAATGCCTTAGAATAATTTGACATCGTCTTACGTAGATCAGGTGCACCTTAATCGAATAAAAATTTCAAACTGTATCGACGCCCCGGAGTAATTTGACCTTGTCTCATATATATTTACTGCATCTTAACGCCCTATAGGACATCATTTCATGCAAAAATTTCAAGCTGTATAAACGCCCTGGATTAATTTGACCTTATTGCAAATTTACGCCCTGTAAGCAATAGAAAGTTTCCCAGACAACCAGAAATCGCATGAAAGTTCACGTTATAACTCGTTTATTCATACTAATTATATCAAACTCGCAAAACAATGTGGATAAACTCGTCAAATTGATGAGTTTCCTCGCATAAAACACTTTTTTTCTGAGTTCATTTGCACATTTTGTTTCACCTCGTACACTCGTACAAAGTAAGTCGAATCAATTCGTAGCAGCTGTCAAATCAACATTTGTTATCATAAGTTAAGTCGCATTAGATCACAGGTTAGTGTAGTGTACCTTCTAGATAGTATCTTTGCTAATTATATCGTTTACTCGTCAGTAGGTATGGCAAAGGTCAAAGCTTACAATCCCCTGACCATGTAATTGTTACCCATATAAAAGATCGATCAACCATTGTATCTGTCTCTTTATTCGCTCACTCCTCGAGCATACAACATCAGCACGGAATAAATAGTAAGTAGAATCCTAAACCAGTGTTTAAACCCAACCCACGTGATCCGAAAACATAGTAAATTTTGGCGACGAGTTTGTGGAAACAGTGAGTGCTGCAGTGAAGCGCAATAGTCGAACACGTGGTGTGACGCGTACGGAAGATAGTAGCGGCGTTAGGAAAACGATCGTTAGTTCGGCGCGAGTGAAGTGAACACGTGATTGGTTTGAGGTTAGGATGGCTACAGCTGATGCGAAGATGAATCCGAGTATTTCGAGTGCCGGAGTGCAAGCGGGAACACCGAAAACGCTAAATTTCGGAGTGTTCGAGAATTACGTCGCGGGTGATGATTTCGAAGTGTACGAAGAACGGATGACCCAGCATTTTCTCCTTCACGATGTGCCGGAAGAGAGAAAGGTGGCATTTTTGCTCACACATTTGGGAATGGACACGTACGCAATCCTGAAAAAGTTGCTTCAACCAGTGAATCCGAGTACGAAACGGTATGAAGAGCTAGTGTTGACCTTGAAACGGCATTTCAGGCCAGAAGTGAACAAAGTGTCCGAACGTTATCGCTTTCACCAAGCCGACCAAAAAGCTGGACAATCGATGACAGAATATGTAGTGGAGTTGAAAGCGTTGGTAGAAAAGTGCGAGTATGGTGACTTTTTGAAAGAAGCATTGCGGGACAGATTTGTGTTCGGGATTTTCGACGGTAGGTTACGTACACACCTGCTGAAACAAAAAGATGTGTCCTTTGACAAGGCTGTTGAAGAGGCATTGACGTGGGAGTTGGCCGAAAAAGACAACAAAGTGCGCGAAGGTAACTTTAGTGCCCACGTGGTGAGATCGAACAAACCGTGGCGAGCAAGATGCAAAAGTCGATCGCGGTTTCATGATGACAAGAAGATGCAGCCGAGAAGAAACAAATTGTGCGATAAGTGCGGTCGTGAACACGAGCCAGGAAAGTGTCCGGCCAAGAACTGGAAGTGCTATTCATGCGGAAAACAGGGCCATGCGGCGAGCATGTGCTATGCGAAAGTGTCGAAGCAGAATCGTAGTTCGAGTCAGGAGCCCCGGAAGATCCAAACCGTGGGGACGGTTGGTTCCGGAGACGAGTTGGCAATGGAGTTAGCCAATTTGCGGATGCAGCTGAATTCTCTCCAGGATAAGTCGTTTTTGTTAGAACGTAGTGGTGTGATGGTAGAAACCTTGTTTGTTGAGGGCCAGCCAGTAGATTTTGAGGTAGATAGTGGTGCTTGTGCAACAGTAATTAGTAGTAGCTTGTATCGGAAGCAATTTTCTCATTTGCAATTGTTTGGTGTGAGAAATGATTTTTCAACCATAACCGGTGAAGGGTTAAAAATTATCGGTGGAATCAGTGCACAGGTGTCTAAGGATAGAAGTGGTCCGAGCAAAAAATTAGTGCTTGTGGTGATCGAGAGCGAAAAATCCTTCAGACCGCTTCTTGGACGGACCTGGATGGACGTACTATGGCCAAGTTGGAGATCGTCGCTTAAGCAAGATAATGTGAGTATAAACTCTTTTGATCGCTCAATTTTTGATTCAATACGCGTTAAGTACCCCAATACCGTCTCAGATGTAAATTCTCCCATCCGTGATTTCGAAGCCGAGATCGTCATTGAAAGCAATGTGACTCCTATTTTTCATGCGGCATACTCTCCCCCATTCCAACAGCGACCAGCGATAGAAGCTGAGCTGAATCGTCTCTGTGATGAGAATATATTGAAGAGAGTGCAACACAGTAGATGGGCCTCTCCGATTGTAGTTGTTCCAAAGGCAAATGGCAAATTGAGGTTATGCATCGATTGTAAGGTAACGATTAATCCGTTTTTACGGTCAGAGCACTATCCGCTACCGAGGATAGATGATCTGTTCGCTAAGTTAGCGAATTGTAAAGTGTTTTGCGTGATTGACCTTCGGGGTGCATACCAACAGCTCAGAGTCTCAGAGAACTCTCAGCAATATTTAACAATTAACACACATGTTGGATTGTTTCAGTATTTGAGATTGCCTTTTGGAGTGGCAAGCGCTCCATCCATATTCCAGAGCATAATGGACCAGATATTGGGTGATATTGAAGGTTGTGGGTGTTATTTGGATGATGCATTGATCGGTGCAGAAAGCTTAGAGAAATGTAAGCAAATTTTGGATGTCGTCTTAGCACGTTTGAACCATTACAATGTAAAAATCAATCTAGATAAGAGTCGATTTTTCGCGAGTTCCGTTGATTATTTAGGGCATACGGTGTCCGGAGATGGATTAAAGCCGAATAAAAGTAAAGTCGACGCGATCGTGAACGCACCAGCACCTAAAAACGTGACTGAATTGCAGTCGTATCTTGGTTTACTGAACTATTATGCGAAGTTCATACCGAATATTTCGTCGGAATTGCGAGTTTTGTATCGTCTACTACGGAAAGATGAACGTTTTGTCTGGACTCAAGAATGTGAGGACAGTTTCGCGAAGAGCAAGCAACTGATTTTGAACAATAACGTGTTACAGTTGTACGATCCGCGAAAACCGATAGTCGTCGCGGCAGATGCTAGCCCCTACGGTGTGGGAGCAGTTTTATCGCATATCGTTGATGGCGAAGAAAAGCCGGTATTATTTGCGTCGTGTACATTATCTCCAGCGGAGAAGAACTATTCACAACTTCATCGAGAAGGTTTAGCGATTATTTTTGCGGTGAAACGGTTTCACAAATACATTTACGGTCATAAATTCAAGCTTATTTCGGATTGTGAAGCGTTAAAAGAAATTTACCATCCACGAAAAGGTACGTCGATTGTAGCGACATCGCGGTTACAGAGATGGGCGGTTATTTTATCAATGTATGAATACGAATTCGAATACAGGCCAAATCGGTGTTTGGCGAACGCGGACGCGTTATCGAGATTACCGGTTCCGGGAGGTACGGAAATTGAAGAACTTTCGATCAACAGACTGGAACGTTGTCCAGATCTGCCGTTGAAAACGCGAGACGTTGCCGGTTTTACTGCTAAAGATCAAGTTCTTTCTCAAGTTTATGGATTCGTGATGCGGGGTTGGCCGCGAAGTATACCAGAAAATTTGAAATATTATTATAATCTTCGAAATTCGTTAAACTCCCAGGACGGATGTTTGTTTTACGGTGATCGTGTAGTAATACCGAAATTGCTACAGTCAATCGTTTTGAAGATGTTACATGCGAATCATGATGGTATCGTGCGAGGCAAAATGCTAGGTAGAAGTTTGTTCTGGTGGAAAAATATGCAAGGTGACATCGAAAATTATTTCAAAAATTGCGAGATTTGTGATCAGAGGCGAAATGTACCAACTGAAAAGGTTACATCAAAGTGGCCGAAAACGAGTTATCCGATGGATAGGATCCACATTGATTTCTTTGCGTTCGAAGGTAAAACATTTTTGATACTAGTAGATTCTTTTTCTAAGTTCATCGAAGCAAAGTTAATGAGTAGTACTAATGCAGATCAGGTTAATGAAAAACTAGAGGATTTCTTTAAGTTTTTTGGACTGCCAAAGGAGATAGTTTCCGACAACGGACCTCCGTTTAATTCTTTTGATTTTGTAAATCACTGGGAGACGCGAAACGTGAAAGTGACTAAATCGCCAGTGTACCATCCTCAGTCCAATGGTACAGCTGAGCGCGGTGTACAAACGGTTAAAAATTTCTTGAAAAAACGCCTGTTGGATCAACAATTGAATTCTAAAAATTTGTCGCGGAAGTTGAATGAAATACTCGCTTGGTACAATAGTACTCCAACAACCGTCACATCATTATCACCTAGTGAATTGATTTTGCGTTACAGACCCCGTACAGTTTTAACTGGGATTAACCCGAAAGCTAATTCTTCGGTTGAACAATCGAACCGAAACACCAGACAGGTAAGATTTGATGAGTCCAAAAATGAGACAATTGTGTACGATGCAGGTAACAGAAAGATCGCAATTGATAAAGAGATTCCCGAGAAACAATTTAAAAAAGGGGAAAGAGTAATGTATAGGAATCATTTGAAGGAAGTTGTTAGATGGATTCCAGTAGTTGTTATCGATAAGATAGGGAAATTTTTGTATAAAATTAAATTTATTGAGAATGGGAACATCAGAATTGTACATGTAAATCAATTGCGGCACAAGAATTCTTTTATCGAATCAAATTTGACTAAATTGCCAGAAAAGTTTGAAGATCAGTCTAGATGTAAGCGTAGAAGAAGTGATTCAGGAAACGGAATTCATGCACCAACACCAAAATATTTGAAAAGAAGAAGTGAATCAATGAGTGATGAACTAATGCTTAGAAGATCAGCTAGGGAAAGTAGACCTCCAGTAAGATTTGGATTTGATGAATTGTAATTAGATAAGTATGTAGTTCAGAATCAAAAAAGGGGAAATTTGTAGTGTACCTTCTAGATAGTATCTTTGCTAATTATATCGTTTACTCGTCAGTAGGTATGGCAAAGGTCAAAGCTTACAATCCCCTGACCATGTAATTGTTACCCATATAAAAGATCGATCAACCATTGTATCTGTCTCTTTATTCGCTCACTCCTCGAGCATACAACATCAGCACGGAATAAATAGTAAGTAGAATCCTAAACCAGTGTTTAAACCCAACCCACGTGATCCGAAAACATAGTAGTTAGTTCGGTGGAATATTTAAACACTCGCATTATATGTCATTATTCCTCACATAATATACACTCCCGTGCATAAGTTTGGGTTCACCCCCTAAAAAACATGCAAAAGTGTTCTGTCCATATCTCTGTGATTACACGTCCAATTGAAACTCTCTAAGTCGCATTCGAAAGGCAAAGAGTTATTCTTACTTCTTATGTATTTTTCCAAAAACATTTTTTGAACTTTGTATACTAAATTTTTACTTAAAGTTGTGACATTTTTCAAAAAACACACTGAAAAATCATATTGAATTTCCTCAGGATTGGGTCGACCAAAATTTTCAATCAAATTGTAATCAGAATCTTAAACTTATATTCTTTGAAGAAACGCTACGAAATTTTGGCGGAAAAATCTGAAAAGTATTCAAAATCAATGAAACAGTCAGTCAAGTCATCGTGCAAAAGTTTGGGTTCACCCCTCAGTATGGTGTATCGTGCAAAAGTTTGGGTTCACCTAAACTGACTTAAATCTGTGAAATCTCAAACCAATCATGTACACGCCATTATTTACGCTCAATAAAGCTTTAAACTATTAAAATCGGTTGCAAAATGGCAGAGATATTGACAAAAATGATGTGCGTGCGGCTCAGGTGAACCCAAACTTTTGCACGATTTGCATCATACTGAGGGGTGAACCCAAACTTTTGCACGATGACTTGACTGACTGATTCATTAATTTTGAATACTTTCCAGATTTTTCCGCCAAAATTTCGTGGGGTCTCTTCAAAGAATACAAGATCACGATTCTAATGACACTTTGATTTAAAATTTTGGTCGAATCAATGCTGAGGAAATTCAATATGATTTTTCAGTGTGTTTTTTGAAAAATGTCACAACTTTAAGTAAAAAATAAGTATACAAAATTCAAAAAATGTTTTTGGAAAAATACATACGAAGTAAGAATAACTCTTTGCCTTTCGAATGCGGCTTAAAGAGTTTCAATTGGACGTGTAATCACAGAGATATGGACAGAACACTTTTGTATGTTTTTGAGGGGGTGAACCCAAACTTTTGCACGGGAGTGTATGCACGCATATCGCCTCCACTTTTGTACGTAGAAAGCCTTTTCGCGACATCTTATAAGTGAAATTTTGCAAATACAAAGCTTCCAGGTGATTTCGTTATGCGTACATTTCGGTTGTCTGGGTTAAAACTGTATCAACGCCCTGGTGTAATTTTTCTTTTCCGTTGCATCTTAACGCCCTGTAGAAATTTCATGCTTTATCAACATCTTGTAGAACATCCATTGAAAATTTTAAACTGTATCAATGCCCTGGAGTAATTTGAACTTATCTTATGTAGACCAAGCGTATTTTTACGCCCTGTCTGACATCCATAAAAAATCCTAGCTCTAGCAACGCTCTGGAGTAATATGACTCAATCCTATGCATCTTAACGCCCTGTAGGACATCAATTGTAAATTTCAAGCTTTTTCAACGCCCTGAAGTAATTTGACCTCATTTCATGTAGATCAGTTTTTGTCAGCAATTGTCAAGATCAGTTCTAAAAATGGTAATAATAATAAGGCCATATATCGAAAATTCCAAGCTGAATCAATGCCCATGGATTAATTTGACATCATTCCACATTTATAAGGTGCATCATAATGCTTTTTATGACATCAATCGTAAATGTCAAGCTGTAGGCGAAGTAGGCCGTCAATATTATTGGTCTGAATAATATATATGGATATATATCCTGGGGATATCTTGATATGATACTCTTGAAAAATATAACAATTGTATGGATTCAAGAAAAAATAAGGCAGTTTTCCTATAAAATAAGTCTTAAAAAATCAAAGGAAGTATTTGTTATAAAAAAAAACTCCTGTAGGAGTAATTTGGGGATTTTTTTGTTCAAATGCTTTATGCAATTCTTGGACTATTAATGGAGAAACTATTCAAGGTATTATATGGAATAGTCTCTGAAAAAAATCCTAGAAAAACAGCGTAGATTTAGATTAGAAACTGTGAAAAAATAGCTAAACTTAAAGCTTTGGCAGTACCATCCAGATATAGCAGAGCATACATATGACAGATGATTTTATTCCCCAACCCTTCGAAAGCACAATCATGAGCACGAATCGGTTTGCCTTAATATACACTGATTTCTTATTTTATATTTATTAGGTCCCAATTGAAACATATTGTTGAATTTAGCCATATCACGAATCAACACAATTAAATATTTTTATTGTTTGACCTATTGTTCCGCCAAAGATACACGAAATAATTCAATTATCTACTGCCATCAGTCTACATCTCCAGACATCGCTTTTTCCCAAGGAACATACGTTTCCACTTTGTGAAACGAACGGCACGCAAATTTCCCCCCATTGATCCCGTTTGTAATCATCGGTGGCACATTTTCCGTGAACTATCGCCTTGCCGCCGAGAAACCGCGGCTCATCTATTGCCTCAAAGATATTTGCCTCTATTCAAATTTACCGAAAGTAGCGAAAATGCTTTACCCTCCTTTGGTCGATCTCATGCCGCCTGGTCTCACGGAATCATCATCGTCTTGCAAATCAGCTCATCGGGGTGTCAGTTGCCTCCGCTGTTTGCTCACGCCGGTCAATGTAAATAGACTGGCAGCGGGTGACGCGAAATAGGTCTCCCGAAATAAAGCAAATTTCGAAAATAGCTCATGCGACTAACGTTGCGCACCCACGCCGGGAATCGGGAGACGGATTTGCTTGTTTTGAATTTCCTTTGCGTTACGTCGCTTTTTGAAGACTTGGTTTCTAATTCAATGCAAGTCTCTTAACAGTCTCTATTTCTTTTAGATGAAACGTCTCTAAAATGGACTCTGAAGTTTCTTCTTTCCTTAATCTACAGGCTCCAGAGAAACCTACAGAGACTTTTCAATTAATACTTCAAAAGCTTCTTCTCAGATTCCTCCAGGAAAAACTTCAGGAATTAAACATGTGATTTCTACAGATATATACAGGGACCTCTCCCGAAATTCTTGTAGAGACCAATTCTCCCAGAAATTCTCACAGCGATTTTTCAAAGGATACTTAGAAGAATTTCTTTAGAAATTGTTTAGGAAATCCTTCAGCCCTCTAACGCCAAACTTGGTTTTGATTTGCAGTTCTTAGCGATTACTATAGTAGAAATCATCTTTTTGTTAATTTGAAGTTTACGATCAGTGTGCATTGCGCTATAATTCCACATAGTTGTAGAAAGCGTGTATGGTCTGTCTCTTCATCTCCCTTCCCGTGGAGCTCATTTTTGAGGATGATCAACTGAAAACTGTTACCACCGGTAATGATGATCAGCGTTGGCTAATGCGATCACTGCCTATATTGTTTTAGCCTTTTGTGCAATCATCCGGCTATACTACTCGCTGCAATCGGTTGGACCAATCCATTACTCGAACCCGATTCCCGGTTTTATGCTTCCACGCGTCTTATTTTTTGAATATTTCACTCTCGCCGCAAATTGAAACTTTTGCCCATTTGCGCGCCCGCCGTTCGTTTTCAATTTCGGGCCCCGAGATGGTACCGAAATAATAACCAAAAATTAATCAGTGCTGCGTGTGCTCCGGTTACTCTTTCTCCACCACCGGCTAATCACTTCAATTTTACGGGTTTGGTTCGCTAATGGAAATTTGTGCTAACTGTGCCAAAGATCCATGCCAAAACTTTCTTTTGTCGGCCCACCATTCTTCGGGACTGGAAGATGGGACGGGCTTTCCAAAACATATTCTATACCACCCAGTGTCCAAATATAGGCGTCATTGTTGTGTAGTGTTGTGGTGTGGTTGATTTTCCAGTATTTATTTTCTGATGGATAGTGATGAGTGACTCGGCAGAAACCGTCGCACTAAGGGGTATTTGGACAATCTAGCTGGCCAGAAGTATTTCGAGACAATTTTCGAAATCTTTATGTTCAGTCAATAGCGAAACACGTTTTGAAAGGTTTTTCATGTTTTTTATGAATGAAAATTAAAAAAAAAAAAATCTGCGGGCCACGAACGCGTGACCTCTGGATAAGAAATCGGACACCTTAGCACTGTATCACCAAGTGTAACCTATTGAAAACATTTTTTTCTATCTTCATTAACGAGATTAAGCAGATTAAGCAGATACCAAGTTTGGGTGGCAAATTTTGCTAAGTTATTGTGATTTCATACAATGCTTTCTGGATTGATATATGATCTGTCAGTTTAAATAACTTAACGCGATTTTATGTTGCACTATTTACGACATGTTTTGCTGTCAACACAGATTGTACAACTTGTGTTGACATTGATAGCGCTTAATCTGGCATGTTGTGCGATTCTGATTTTTTACGTACCGATATGTGGTTTTCTATGCACATTCTTATACGATGCGTGGTTCACTGGGTAACTCTCCATAACTCGATATTGAAGGGACCAACGAGTTAAAGGGGTATCGAATTATGGAATACAAAAACAGAGTAAATGCATATTTCTCTATTTCGATATCGAGATACCGAATATCGAGTAAGAAAGAGTAGACTGTATTTAAAACAGTGTTTGTACATAAATTAGGTCCACCCGCTAAAGCAAATTGTTGTCATGAATATGTCCACAATTCGAGACCGTAGACTCGATCCCCGGGGTGACTTCCCTATTCTCCCTATTTTCCTGGAATTCAAAGCAGTTTTATTTCAAGAAATTTTGTGTAACACTCTATGTCAGAGTTGGGAATCAACCAAAGTGTACAACGGGGCAGGTTGTATGTATCTTTTGAACGGCTTGAAAAAAATTAAAACTCTGTATATATTTTATTGAAACGTCTCCAATTTTAATAACTTGGGCATAGACATTATTAAAAACAATCAATAAATTAAAAATTACAAGCACATTAAAATACTTGTGTTCAGTTTGATTGCATTTAAACGGTATAGGCACATCCCTCAAGTAATGAACATACTTTTTTCATTATGTGACCAAATTATCTTTCGAAACTTTTAATTTCATAGAAGGCATACACCAGTCGTAGCCATAGTGGATTACACACCGTTTTACATAGCCAATCAACATGAAATCTTTTGAGTTCTGAACATCACATTCACATAATAGAGCTACATTTATTTACTCGTTCGAAATAAATAATTTGGCCACTCTCGTAAGGAAGCTATGTGATTGACCAATTTAGCAACCGAAAGTAAATCTCCGGCCGAAACTGGTTCTGATGGCCTATGTTAAGCAACGAGATTATCAAAACGAAAAAATGGATTCAGCTCATACTCAATCCATATTTTTCACACACAATATGGATTATATTTTGTTTATCTCTATTAACGAAATTTTAAGCCCTAGGCTAGTTCATCTCGGGACTAACGGCTTTACTTCCCTTCTGAAAAAAGTCGTCACTATAAGTTTTTACGTCATAAATGACTATCTCGGGGATGGGATTCTATCCTAGGTCCTCGGCGTGAGAGGCTTGTGTTCTAACTACTACACATGGTCCGTCCCCCCACACTATGGATTGAAAGCTTACATTTGATTTGGCTTCCTATATAATTTTTAATGGCATTTTCTCTTAGGCAAGTCAAAACCGGTTCTTTCATCCTACGGGTATTCCAAAAAAAATTCTCATTTTTCATTTGATAACAAAAATGTTTATGTTTTTTTTATTATAAACTAGTTATCACAAAAAAATTCGTCTTTCCATCATTTCCATCAAGTGTGATCTAATCTTTCCATATTCAGAAAACAGTATTTTGTAGAAAACGTTGGCCAACCTTAAGTTTTTTTGGCTTATGAAAAACGCCATAAAACGTCTCTTACAAATTGACAAATAAATTTCCTGAACTAATGCACGTTGGAGCACTACAGGAATAGAACTATTGAAGAATTTACAAAATCCGATAGCTCGTTTTCAAGCCAACTCGTTCCATTTTTACTAGTATATTGTAAACCGTTGTCTTGGTGCATTGTCTTATGTTTTCCCTCTAAGGGGTCCTCCAATTGTTACGTAAAAGGTTAAGGAGGTAGGGAGGTTTGAAATTTCTCACATACCATACAGTACGTTTTTAATTTTCATACAAAAAAATCTTACAATGGTGGAGGGATGTTGAAGAATCCCGAAAATTGTTTACGTAAATAACGGACAGTCTCTTACTTATCCTTTCGGTCGTCGCGCGAATTTTTGTAACGCGAGTAGTCGCGCGTTATACCAAAGACAAATTAAAGACCCCCATGTCCCTTGCAGTTGCTCAAAATTTTATGGCTCATAAGGTAATCTAGAATGCCGTTCAAAGTGTACTGCGATCTGTCAAACTTGGGTACCTTTTGCACTACCGAGGGACGAAATGCAGTACTAGAAGTGGTACCCAATCTGAGCCCGAGTGTGACGGACCTGGTTATACTTTGCACAACACCATCGGTTGTACGAATATTCCAGAAGCTTGACTGCCGTGAATCGCAAGTCAGTCCCATCTGTAAAAAGTAGGCATTGAGAAAATGGGCAGTGAAGTTTCTAAAACTGTTTTCCATATGAAAATTCAAAAAATTCCAGAGGTTTGGAATATAATCAAATTTTGATGAAACTTTCGCAATTTGCTTTTTACTACGATATATTTCCAAGAAAAATATAAAGATGAAAACTCGGCTCATTTTTTTACGTTTCATTATGGGACAATTTGACTTGCTTTTTTTTCCGAACAAATCATATTATATCATTAGTGCAGCTGAAAGATATGTTGAAAACTGAACTCGACTCAATTTTGCCGAAAATGCAGATGGGACTGACTTGCGATTCACGGCAGTTGACTACTTAGAAAGATGACGTCTTCAGCAAAATTGTTCAGTAGCTCAAGGGCTATCATTGATCAAGCAAGTTGATTCTTAATATTGCCACCAGGTAAAGCTAGTGAGCATGAAACATTTGTTCTGCAGATCTCAGGATCTTGACCACTTTGTAAGATGGCATCTTCGGCGAAGTTGATTTCTTTGTTTAATCCTTGAAGTTCGAGATTAGCTAAAATAATGATAGCATTTGAGCTACGCATTCACTTTGTCGAAGAGTAGGCATCTTTCTAAAAGGTCAGGATCCTGAAGTATCCACAAAACAAAAGTTACAAGCTCACAAGCGCCGCCTGATGGCAAAATTTTGAATCAACTAGCTCGAACAATGTTAGTCCTTAACTTTCTGAACAATTTTGCCGAAGATGCCATCCTTCTAAATGGTCAGGATCCTGAAATATCTGCAGAACAAACATCAAAGTTCCATGCCCACTAGTGCCACCTAGTGGCCAAATTCCAAATAAAATAAGGTACCATCAGAAAGCGCTTCGCCTCCAGAACAACTGTTGTACAAAGTACACAGCGCGACAGCCCGAAGGTTAACATCATATTATTTTCCAAGTTGTTATTTTTTCTTGGCCTATATGCATCATTTGTAGAAAACGCATCTTTTCGTTGTTATAAGTCCTTGTTGGTCTCGAAAACTTGTTTATTGAAAACAAAATATCAAATTTGTATCACAAAACTCATAAATACGACATGAGACGTTAAAAATATTTTTGGCCGCCTCTCTATATGGAAACCGCCCATAGTGTCATGTCAAAAATTGAAAAGAGCGTACTTAAAATTTCGAACTAATTTCTCAGAACCCAAATAGGGTTTTGCTAGTATGAGTGTGTACCTTTAGGATCTGAAGACGGAATTCGGTGTACATTCGATGAGCTCGAAAATTTTTAACAGTGTAACCAACCTTTCGAAGGACACTGATAACTGATAAATTTCTACCTATTTCAAACATAAATAATGAAAAACTTCAGGACGGTATGCAATAATATTCATGTTTTCTTTTAAATAACTATTGAATTCCCGTTTTACGGTACCCCGAACTTCTAATAAAAATTTAATTTTAAGTACCGACATGCGGGGTGACATTGGGCCTAGGGGGCTTTGACAGCCCTTTTCGATCATGACTAGTACGGGAGTCAAAAACTAATCCATGAACATGGATATTTATAACGTATTCTTGAAGTTTGCCACATTGTTTTCATTATTCTGGTTTTAGTTTGCTGTAAAAAATCATGGTTCAAAGTCACCCTTATGGCCCAATGTCACCCCGAACGACGGTAACTCAATTGATTAAAAACAATCATGTGCAACCTAAAAATATCTTATATTTGGATTGTTTTCAAACTCTGTCATATGCAAAACATTATTTCAAAATCTGAACGAATTTGGTCAGCTTGATTCTCCAAATACCCCTTAGTGCGTCGCACCTATCCACGCGTGCGGTAAATCAAGTACGAAAAAAGCTACTTTGTCTATTTTTACGTTCGCGATTGAAGGTGTTGTTTGTAGCAGCGCGTGCCACCCGCCGCCATTTTACTGGTAAACACCTTCCCCTTCACAACCGCTTAGGTAAACTCTGGAGGTGGAGAGAGTTCTTTGCTCGAGGAATTTAAATGGACTCTCGTGGGAATGCACTTGATCGGTTTTATGAGTGCACCGTAATTTATAAGGTGTGGAGCTTATCGGTTTCACCTACTTCCAACATGACAAAAACACGAAACGCAGTTTGTGTTATCAACTTGAACTGATTGAGTTGTAATCTAGATTCGGTCGGAAAGGCCGTTGCACGTGATGGGTTGATCCAGTTGCACTGATATATCCACAGGAACGAATCAATTGTTTATTTTTGGTGCGAATAATTATAAACGATTTTGTTTTTCGGATTTCATTTGCAGACGTTCCACAGGAGTTCCAGTGATCCATCTCATGGATTGAAGGTAATGTTTATATTGTCTCTATCTCTTATCGTTTTGCGACAAAGAACAAAGAATGTTGCGGTTTGGTTACATGATATTACGCTGATGAAAATTCAATCATAAATAATGCACATCGGCCGAACCGTCGCTCCATTCTTGTGCATTATTTTTAACACAATATTCAGCATCGTGTAAACCGATCATTCTCGAGCGCAATTTCACTTTTAAGATGCAAAATTGACGAATGTTGTAGATCATGAAATGTTTCAGTTTTAGGATTGCAAGCATTTTTGAATCTGATGAGACAGTTTACGTTAATTATCGTTGAATACGTATTCAGCCATAACTCACTTTGCATGATAATCAGAAATGATTGTGTGTCGCGTAAACTTCATATTTCTTTTGGTATGTCTACATTGTATATGTTTTAGAGTTAATATCACATAAAACCGTTGTTTAATTTTTGTTTCAAAATAATATTCATTAAAATAAATCGATTATTAATTCATATTCTCAAACATTGTGAATTTCTTTCCTGCTAAATATTATATACTAGTTGACTGCAAATGCATGTATAAGTACATTACACCTAATCAGGGTGTTCAAATCATTATTATCTATTGTTTTTAAAACAATAGACCAACAAAAAACACATTCCAAGCCCCAAAGTGGCCACTTTGTTATTTCTTATTTTTCACTTCCTTTTATCCTCACGTCAGTCACGCACTTACCAATTTGTCGAAAACCTCACTGTATGATTCTTCAAAGTTATCCAATTTGAAACCAGTTCACGACAGTGGCATCTCGTAACAAGCCTATGCGCCAGCATTCCTATACTCGTCGCTTTCTTCTGGTCGAAAAGATCGCTTTAATCTCCGGTCCCAAATTCGATCTTTTCCCATTCATCGTTTCGGCTAGTTCATGTTCGTTGCATTATGTATGCAGCATTTTTTTGTTCAGTAGGTACCCTTCCCTCTTGTGCACCTATCGTAGAAAGCCGGAGATCTTAGTCGGTTCCCGCCTCTCACGCTCTTCTCGACATTGGCTGGGTGTGCTCCCGTCTTCTAGGGTAATTTACCAACAATCATTCTTCTCATCCGCTCGTTGCTTTTGGTGCGTATGGGACAGGGGTTCCCAATCAGCTCAACACACAAATCGCGTAGACGCATTTGATTAAAATGATATCCACAAAAAAGTTTCATCAAATAACAAGGATCAACAGTAAGATATCAATTAAGAGAAATAACAACATGGCGAATCTACATTAGTTTGTATCTAATGCCGTTTTTCTCAAAACTATACACTCCGATATTTCCTACCTATTTCTACCCGTTCTCAAGTTATTGTGATTTTAGAATAAAATACAGTGAAACCACCATGAGCCGATATTCCATGACTCGATTCGACTCATGGCGAGTCTAGTACACGACACTGAAGACGGCCTTACAGTTGAGGTCGAAATACGCGTATCTGTCAAAGGATACAAACTCTAGTGGAATTAAATGGTATAGTACTAAATTCGGTTTTTTCATCTTCATATAACCCATTTTGTTATTTTCCGTAACTGAATTATAACAAAATTTGTTATAAGCGATTTCTTTCAAATGTTTATTACAAACTGTGTTAAACAAACAGCAAGCCTCTCTATCATAAAATTACCAACCCTACACCATCTCGCATGAACTGGCATAAATGCAGGGGTATATCCAGTTTACAGTGGGTCAGTTTTAAATGCATTATCAATTCACCCTCCTTCCCTCATTGGTCTGCATTCTGACGTGGCAGGTGCCATTGTTGCCTAAAATAGAAGATCACCAGCATTTATACACTGAGGGTGTCATTTAATACCAAGCAGTCATCTGGTTGATTCATTGTGTAAGTTCAGCTGATCTGGCGATACTGGGATAGCAGCCCCGAGTGGCAAATCAAGCTCAAGCTCATATGTAATTGCATCGCTCAATGATTTAAATGTTAGGCTTTGTTTGCCTTGTTTAAAACCTGAGGGGTGCGGTTTTCAACATTTTAGTCATTCAATTTGAACACAAATTTTTCTACCAGTGCTAACCGCTGTTTGTTTGCATGTTTCGCAGGAAACCATTTTCAAGATGCACACTTAAATACTTCACACAAAGCTTCTGCAGTTTGATGCAGGCAATAATTTCAATAAATTATCTGAATCAAATAGTTTCTGACCGTATGTTAGTTAAAAATATATTTCGCAAAAGTTCTGAAAAACTTAGGCATCAATAAGACCAAGTAAACGTTTTTTTCAACAGTTAACAGTTTTGTGTCACATAAAATGCATTGCAGATTTTAGCGTGACGAAGTAATGGCAGCACACTCCTAGGCAGACTCGAATAATTTTGATGAAAATTTTAGCTTGAAAGCAGCCTGGCTGCTTGTTGATATCTAGTTCGCACCCCCAGATCAAAACTATCTTTTCCTTTAACTTTATAAACTCTGTCTATATTTTGAAAGTAATTTTAGTACACATTGATTAAGTATTAAGCTGTTTTTTTTGGACTCATTATTCTTTCGAAATACCATCATTCTTTTGAAATGTTCCTTACGGGAAACAATAAACCACGGTCTTGGTAATGTTGAACTTTTTGAATTTATAATCCTTTCAAAGCATTAGTAAAGTGGCTTGCTAGTCATTTTGTTACACATTGATTGACATATACTGCTTTTCAAAATTATTTGACCACACTTTTTGTATAGATACAGGAAAAAATGAATTAAGAAAAATCTGGCATCTATTAATATAGTAAGGGGCCACAAATATGAATTGATTTGTCGAAAATTATTTCACCAATGCTAGTATCATGGATATTATGGATATGCTTGTCAGCTTTTCAAAATAATATGACCACCTACTCAAAATTGTTAGTTAGATAAAGCAGTTCTAATAGTAAATAATTAAGGGTAGAGTTAAAAACAGTCTTGGCAGTTCCCTTTTGAAATTTATTGATAGTATTGTTATAACAAGAGCAAAGCAGTGTTGTCGTACTCTTTTGTAATAATATCTAGCTGATTACGCAAAATAATAGCTAATCTAAACACTTGTACCTTGCTTTTTTATGAAAATTCAAGAAATCTCATGCTCATGCTTATAAATTTCGAATTTATACATATAGTATTCTCGTGAAGGTTATGTAAATATTCTAAGCAATCATCTTTTGTTTCAATATTTTTGCCTTATAGTTTGTTTGAGACATTATTGATCATATATTCTAATTTTCTTGCAAATTTTGTGTTTTTAATCATTTTTATCGATTTTTATTTATTTTGCTAGGCATACTGTTATCGGAAAATTCAATGCACCATTAAATTTTAAGCAATGCGCAATAATTTTATCAATTCAAATAAATTTGAAAACAATATTTATAGAAAACCATTTTTCTAAAAATGGTCATATCTTTTTGAAAAGCATTTTTACCACTTTGGTCCATTGTACTCTTAATATTAATTGTGATGAAATAATAATCCACTAATTAATTTTCATTCATCAGCTTCCTTCATAATCTCCTATAAACGAAAAAATATGGGTGGTCATATAATTATGAAAAGCACTGTATTACGATTTATTGAATATGATTTTGTTTACAAAAAAGTCATAAATTGTAAGCATTAGTCCAATGAAAATTTTTAAATTTTTGAACATGACTTTGAACGGTATGAATGACTAGTCAGTTTCATCTAACTTCTAGTTAAACTGCATTCTTTGGATAAGCATATGTCTTGATGGTCGAACACTGGACCAAATGTCAGATCCTTCCTAATTAAATGAATTTCGACTAAAGGTCCATTCGACGAAAATTCTATTCGACCGAACATACTTTCCACTAAACGTCATTCGGCCAAATGTCGTTGCATTCCATTTGGTCGAAGGGACATTTGCTTGAAAGACTTAACCCGTATAGGCCTGAGTGAACGAATAAAAACTAAAACTGTCACTGTTCAGCTAATACTGAACGGATTTCAATTATGTTTTGTCTGTATACTTATACACATATCTAGTTTCTAAAAGTGGCCATAGGAGTTCGGGAAAGTTAAGGTTGAGGTTGAGAGAAAAGGGTGCTGTGCTTTTGTGCTCTTGTAGGTAGGCAAATGACTTCGAAGTCGAGTCTAGTACACGACACTGAAGACGGCCTTACAGTTGAGGTCGAAATACGCGTATCTGTCAAAGGATACAAACTCTAGTGGAATTAAATGGTATAGTACTAAATTCGGTTTTTTCATCTACTTAAGTCACAGATAGTTTTTAGCATTTGCAGTTATGTGGCCACTATCTCAAGGAATTTTAAGAAAAACGCATCAGTATGAACCTTCGAGAAACGATTGAATAGGGTCCTAAAGCCCTGTCCCAATTTTAATGCCAAACGCTCAAGTTTAGGCCAAAAACACATGTTTACTATCTTTGTCGACTAAGCGAACGTCAAACATGATCGCAAGTGTCAGGGATCATTTATAGATCCAATTTTTAAATTAAAGTTTTTATATGATATATCCGTTATTTGAACGGGAAAAATTGCTTAAGTAGTTGCAGTAACATGCTCTTCCATTAAACATTTTAGGACCCTATTGGATATCCATGTTTCCTACAATTGATTGATCCAAATGGCCATTTCAAATGGGGCCTTCCTTACTCGATTGGTTACAGTCCGCAGCTACAAAGCAAAGCCATACTGAAGGTGTCTGGGTTCGATTCCGGTCGCTCCAGGATCTTTTGTTAATGGAAATTTCCTTGACTTTTATGGGCATAGAATATCATCGTATCTGCCACACGAGATACGAATGCGAAAAATAGCAACTTTGACAAAGAAAGCTTAATAACTGTGATCATAAGAACACTGAACCGAGAAATGCAGGCTCTGCCCTAGTGAGGAAGTAATGCTAAGAAGAAGAAGAAATGGCCATTTCAAGGACATCGAAACATCTGTGTCAAGCGCAATTTTGGGAAGTATTATGTTTGATATCTATTTTTCTAGGACTGAAACGGTATAGTATCCAACAAATATATAGCCGGTTCTTCCAGCTATTACGTCCGAGTGACCACATCCGGTACATTCTAAAACGGTCAAAAACTCTTTATTTATAGTGTTGAATATAAAATCTTAATGATTTATGCAACTTAAAATGATTGTCATTGCAAATAAGTGAAAATAACTTAGAATGTCCCAGAAAATAGCCTGCCAAAAATATAGACATCCATGAAGTACTTTCTGAGTGGTGAGAGTTTCAGTATTTTTGCTTTCACTCAGGCCTTTACAGGTTAAGAACATTCCGTCGAATGACGGATATAATGTAAATTTCATCAAAATTCAATGTGATTCTAACTCTAAATAATCTTATTCCTCAACCGTTATTCGATGGAAACATGGGACGTTTTGTTTGTTCAATGTTGTAGACCTTCAATGTTATGATTATTTTTAATTATGAGAGAGCGAAAATACTATATATTCGTCGATTTTATTCAACTCCATCCTCAAAATAATGTCCCAAAACAGTTTTATAGTTGCAAGGCTTCTCGAATCACAATGTTTCTAAAGAAAAAATTGAGAACATCTGCCTGAGCAGAACGCGCTACACCGAACAACGAACGAGATCTCGCAGTAAGAGATCACCACCACCGGTGCTGTCACCACTTGATCTCGAGATTTCCCTTTAACCGCTCGGCAGTTTAAGCCGGGCATCCCAAGAGGATCGGTGGTAACTCGCGATCGTGTAAGTACAAGTACGGTAACGCACTTTTGACTCTCGTCGACGCTCAACTCGGTCAAGTAAAGCACGCGGATTGCGCGCGCACGCCTTCAATCTCCTGAGAAGATCGACCAACCTCTAAAAGTTTGAAGAGTGCAGGAAGTTCTGCCGCACCTAAAGCAAACCAAATGGGAAACTACCAACTGGAAATCATCCACATCCTGCTCTGTCTGACGTTCGAGGTGTTCACCTATTTCGTGCTGTGCTTCAATCTGATCCGAACCTACCTCGGGCAGCAGCAATTCCAAGAGCAGCAGCAGGAGGCCAGTCGTTCGGTTCTGATGATGCGGTTGTAGTGGAAGCGGGTTTAGAATACGACGGGTAACAGAGTGAGAGTGAAAATGCTTCTTAATTGCCATCGAGCAAAGAACGATCGAAGAATCGTATAGGTGTAAGGAATGTATCGGAAGGTAGTCGCAAACATTTAAAATAGTACATCTCAGAGCATAGTTGATCTTTTCTAAACTGATTTTCAAATATATCTCCATTATGTTATCAATATTTGATGAAACATAAAAAACAATGAAAAATATGCAGTCTTAATATAAATACAACATCTTGCACAAAATGGAATTTATAGGTAAAGTGTCTTCTGATGATTCAATGATTAACAATGAACAAAATTTACCATAAAATAGAGGGTTAAGGACTTATGGGATATTAAGGAATTGAGTTTAATTTATTTCAAAAATTATAAAAAATCATATTATTGAAATACATCACTTGTAAATACGTTATAAACCGTACCACTGAATTCTTTGAGGGATCAACTCAGTATTTCTGAGATTGTTGTAAATGTTTGCTACTAGCTTCCGATACACTCCTTAGTATCTATTTGCCAAAGTGCAAGGTGAATTTCGAGCATGAAAAATGTGACACGACACGTTGTCCTGTGGAACACCGCTAGAGCCCCAAGTGAAAACGATGTCGTGAAAAGTTGTGATTTGTGTGTCCAAAAATAAGTTCTGACCATCGGCATCGAACGAATACGAGTGTGACGCTTCTCGTTCATCTTGCATGTAGCGGTGGATGAAGATCTGACGACAACCACAGGGTTAAATTTTATGAGCGCTGTAAATATTACACAATGATGAAAAAACAGTGATGTGCTTAGGTCAATGTCAAACGAGAAGAAGACCGAATTGTGCGTGTTCATGGTGAACAGTGTTTGAAAAACTGAGGAAACGACGTTTTGATGGGAAAAAGGATCTGTTAAGTCTTCTATTTAATGAAACAGAAAATAATCACTGCGCTGGGGGCATAACGCATTACATTATTTTTCAAATCAAGATTCATTTCTGCTGAGATTTTATCTTATAAGCCTTCGGTCGGTTTCAGTAAAGCACTAATTTAGAATTACTGAAAAATCTAAAAATGACAGAAGATTTTATAACACTGATTTAATGGGTGGACAATTTTCAAAATTTAACTCATCATACAGCATCAAAATATATTTCTGGAAAAGTCCCCTACAAGACTCTGGCCGCAGGGCCCTACATTTGTAAATTCAGCCCTAATCCATCTGTGTGCCTTTTCACAAGACGTTTCAAATCAGCTGATTCGGAAGCTGTTTGACAGTTATTTCTTCTATGCCAATCAGGCTATCGACATCGATGGAGACACCATCTTCTATGGTGACAGGGGGCTCGATTGGCTTCTCAGATAGATCGGGCCCGGGACATCCTGTCTACTGCAAATCGCTGCAGTTGATATAGGGCATGTCCACTGCCTGATGCCAATGATAGTCTCGTGAGTGGTGTACATGGAGCCACAAATCAACCCAACTTTGACTTCTTTTGACGCAATTCGGCTCATCCGTGGGATAACCCAAATTTGGGTTAACTGACATATTCCTATCAGTAGGGGCCCATTCACAAATATCATAACGCTGAAGGGGGTGGGTGGGTGTCCTCGACCTGTTACGGCTCATACAAAATTTGTAAAATGTTCATACAAAAAGCGTTACAAGGGGGTGGGTGGGTGTCGAGAATGGCGATTTTTGGCGTTATGAAATTTGTGAATAAACCCTAGGTAGTTTCCGTTTGACAACAGCAACACAAACAACTCAGTGCAAAAAAAATCTACCCAGCGTTAGCTTTCAAAGTCTCCGTAGTGGGTAAAAACAACTTAACGTTAGGTAAACTCGAAAAAAAAAACCCAAATTTGACTTATTCCATTGAATTCTGACGATGGGTCGGTGCATCTCTCTCTCTGTTTTTGACAACATTGCTGTTGCGAGAGAAGCAAAACAACCCAAAGGTGGGTATAAACTAAAAGCAGTTTTCCCAATTTTGAGTATAAAGAACTTATTTTTTGGGTAATCTGATTTCTCTGTGTACAGAATCTGGATTATAAAAATTATAATACAATGATTTTTCCCGTGCATGCCCACTTTTGGCCTTTTCACGAGACGTTTCAAATTTGCTGATTATGAAGCACTTTGACAGTTCTTCTATGGAGATAACAGTTCCGCGTTTGAACCGGTCCTCCGCCGACGTAAACAAATGCATCTTTCACATGAAAAGGCCTATGAAAAATAAGAGTATAGGTCTTTTCATGTGACAGGTCCATCTATGCATTTGTTTACATCGATGGAGGATCGGTGCAAACACGAGGCTGTCATTTCCATAGACGAACTGTCAAAAAGCTTCCCGATCAGCTGATTTGAAACGTCTTGTGAATAGGCCTATGGAACGATGCACGAGTTCACTAATTTGACGTTTGAGCGGTTCCGAATTCACTCGTTTCCATGGTCACATAAATAACACGGCACCGCTAAAACGTCAAATAGTGAACCCGTGCAAAGGTCCATAATAATTGTTGCAGTGTTTTCAAATTGTGAACGTACACGCCTACTAACGATGAGCTTTGCATTTGACGTGCAAAACTGGATTTCTGGTACTAGCGTTTTCAATTATAATAGCTCATCAAAATAGTCCATGAAACACTATTAGAGCTTCAAAAAATGCATTCTTTGGTGAATGAAGGAACTTGCTATCTCTTTCCGTTTGGGAGTAATTGTTGTTTTACTCAAAAAGCAGGCCTACTTTGATTGTGAATATCTCTGATTGGGGCAAACATAGCAATATCTTTCGATGGCATTCAAAATACAAAACAAAATTGTATATTATACCAAAAATTTACGGCTGTGTTATTTTCGTTACTATAACAAAATACCTTGAAAAACAAAGAATTTTCATCAGATAAACTACATTTTTTGTAATAAAACATATACCAACAAACTTTTTGCATGCAAATTTGCATTTCTTTAAGTTTTAAAACTCATTCATAAACAAATTTGAAGAGAATTTGGATTTAAGAGATAGTTAATAGAACTATTTTGAACATTTGTATCGTATGTATTTTTTATTATTCTTCTACGAAATTGTTAATAAAAAAATGTAGGTTTCTACTCGGTGTTATCTAAAGCTAGGGTGATGCACAATATAACATAAATAATATAATCAACTTTCTTATTTGCAAAAAGTAATGATATATACTCTTAGGCAAACTTGTTGAAAGTCAAATTTGAATCAACTTTGCAGAAAAACATTTCCTGAAGCTCAAAATTTGACCAACTTAGAGCATTTTTCCTCAATCATCGTAGGGTTGTCCAAGAAAAACATGTTTTCTAACTATAGTTTCTCTAATACCGTAAAACGGGGTATCTTTGATAGTTTTTTCGAAGCAAACTTGAATATTGATACATGCTGTTCCAAAGAATTATAATTTACATTTTTAAAACAAGTACAGGCATCCTAGCTATCGATTGCAGTTGATAGATTGCCAAAAGATTTATTTTAAAAGGATATATAACATATCATACAATCGAAAGTCGGCTTTCTGTTTTGGGGTAACTTTGATAATGGAGTATAAATCGAACAAAATTGAATGAATTACGTAACATTTGTAGGGCATTGCATACCTCTAGGCGTTTAACGTTATATGGAAATTTCTGACTTAGATTACAAAAATGGTCCCAGTTTGTGAAAATGCTTTTCGCTAAAAGAATTTGACACCGTTTTCAAGTTCTATGATAACTAGGCTGTCAAAGATAAGTGGCCAACTATTCAAAACTACATCATTAGTGATCGTAGAACAGATTGTTTGTATACGTTTCGAAAATGTTAAAATTGTGTCAATTTTTGATATTCGTTTAAAAAGCCTCAAATGTTCTTGATTCAAGTGAAAACCGCTCTTACATGAAGTGTCATACTAATATTCTTTAGTTTTACATTCGTTTTGCTTAACTGTTTAACAGAAATTATGATATTTCGTTTAGTATGTGGTGGGTTACTATCAAAGTTACCCGCATTATCAAAGATACCCCGTTTTACGGTATTTACTTCTCGTCAAAGTAGTCTATGAACAACTATTAGAACTTTTAGAAAAATCCAAATTAAAAATACAAATTACAAAAATAACACATCTGTGATTTCCGACATAACATAAAATTTTATATTGCCTTTCAAACGCCGTCAAACAATATTTTTATGTTTGCCCCAATCAGAGATGCCCCAATCAGGAAAACAACAATAATTCCCTACCTGAAAGAGATAGCGAGTTTCTTCACTCATCAAATTATGATTTTTTTAAAAGCTCGAGTTTCATAGACTACAAGCTCAAAATGCATCTTTCCATGTAAAACTGCTTTCTGGACCAAAATGCAGTGGAATATTATTAGTAGACAAAACTATAATGTTTTAACTGCATTATGAATCATTAGTATAAATCAATTCACTCATCTTATTCTTATTCTTCACTCATCTGGAACAGATTTCGAGGGCATACCATGTGGGGCATGAATCTTCATGTTTTTTAGCTAAAAATCATTAAATAAGATGCATATTGAGAAACTAAATGTTAAATATGATTATTTATATCTCTTGGGAATTGCACAAAGCATATTGTGGGACCTGTCCATACTTTCAAAGCGAATTCTTCCTAGTGAAATTCCTGCTATGTCCGCTTTTTATTAGCAAATTGATCCTGGAATATGTACCTGGATTTACCAAAAAAATTGTATTCAATCTATCAAAAGTTCAGTTTTCCTTAGCAATTCCTCCAGAAAAATAATTGATCCTGTCAAATCTCATATTGAGATATTTCACTACTACTAATTTGTCTGTGAATTTCTTTAAATACTACACTACAGTCGAGCACTCGGCACTGAAGAAGTCTGTAAGTCGCAAACAAAATAGGCCTATCTGTCAAGATAAGCATCATATTAGAGTTTAGAGGTATTTGCTCGCCTTACTAGTGATTTTTAGTATTTAATTTTATCTTTTGCAAAAGTGAAGTGAAGTGTTAAAGTTAAATTAGTATTTTTTTTTCTTTAATTAGTTTTCCCAAAAATGTTATTACTAATTCTTCTACGAAGTTCATCGAAAGCGCCTAATAAATCCTCAATTCCAAAATCTATCACGTATTACATCAAAAATTCTTCTATGTTTTTTTCTAGAAATTTTGCTTCAAATCCCCAGATTATTCAAGAATTAGACGCAAAATTGTTTTTGAAATGTCTCTTGCCTTCGAATCTTCAGAGGAAATTTGTTGAAAATCCTCAGTCAAACTTTTGCTTCAGGCACTAGAATAGCGGTAGAGGAATCTGTAGAGAAACATATAACAAAATAGCTGAGAATTTTCCCCTTCACATTATTATTAAGATATTCATAAATAAATTTGTATTGATCTTCCTTAAAACAAATCTCTAGAAATAATGTTACAAATTATTATCAGAATCCATATTCTTGGTTTAAATTTTTGTGCGATACGAGGGCTGAATTTCTAAAGGCTTTCTGGCAGAATTCTAGAAAACCAGAAGTCACGGAAGAATAGACTTTAAGGATAATATTGAAAGAAGATTCTGATGAAACTTTTTGATAAATTTTGTGTTTTATTTGTAAATTCATTAGAGAGGTTTTAACTTTTCTATAATTTCACCTCTAAAGAAAAGATTATATTTTTTTATTGTACCATTGCTGATCTATTGTTCTACCTGCTTCAACATTTTGTTGTTTCTCCTTCTTTTGCATGATGTTTTAAGGAACTTCGTATAAATATCTTTTCATACTCTAGGAAACAACATGTTAAAGAATCTGAAAATGGTAAATTGTGACAGTTCTGAAAAATGGCAGAATTCTTATACGTATGGTTCCTGATTTCTGGAAGTTCATGAGGAATTGGGTCCTTTCCACTTCAATATGTTCACCATAGTATCATGAAACATAGTATCATGAGTTTATATAAAATAATAATAAGATTTTAGTTACAAATACTTTCAGTAAAATATCCATCTGTTCCAACAATTTTCTATTATAAATTCTACGGTTTAATTTTTGCATTTTACGACTGGAATTTAGTATTTTTTTCCGAATTATATTAAAGATGCATTGAAAAAATACTAACAAGTTCAATAAGTTCTTTCAAATGTAGGTTGTATTTCTCTGGAAATCAGATATGGAGTGTTTTGTAGAGAAATTTGTAAAGCAATCCCTAAAAATATTGAGATTTGAACCAAATATGGAGAGTGGAAATTTTTTTGAAATGTTAGGGCAAGTGTACCAGTTATGGACATAGTGGTTCCCTATTTCGTCATACGGGATTACTTGAATGTTTTCACATTTTGAAAGATGTTGTGTGTTGTAGTAGTAAGGTTTACGATATATCTTGATGGTTGAACATCCAAAAAGATTTAGAATGTGAAAGTTATAGAAATTTCACATATGCCAAATAGGGAACCACTATGACCATAACTGGTACACTTCCTTTATGGGAATAAGATTACCATTCGGAAAAAAATGAGTTATTTCTAGAACCTCAAAGGACTTCTGGAGAAATTTTTTAAGGAGTTCAAGAATGAATTGCAAAAATCTAATGAAAATTTCTTCAACAAAAAATTATTTAAAAAATCGTTAGTGCGGTAGAAAAAAATCTTTGGAAAATTAATCGCTCGAAAAAAACATCTCTGGGAACGAAATCTGGTATTTTTTTTGGAGAATCTTAGGGAAACAATAATATAATTCTCTAAGATATCCATGAACAAATTACTCGGTAAATCTATGAATATCGTTGCGGAAGAGTTTTTGAAAGAACAGTTGGACATATTCCGCTAAGAACTTTATTGAATGTTGGAGCACTTCAAACATTTCTTAGTTAGGCATTTTTGAAAAATAAGAAAACATATTTTCGAGAGAGTTTTGAAAGAATGCGGGATGTTGCTTCTTGATTTATATGAAATTTAAAATAAATATCTGTTAAAAATGCCAATAGATCTGCGAAGAATTTCTTTGAGAATCATGAATGACATTCTCCCAATTGATGTTTTTAATTGCTTGTGGAATATTACGAGGAATCCTTAGAGTAACACCTGGAAGAATCATTTTTTTTTGCAGGAAGTCTGAATAATCTTTGCTGAGATTTTTTCAATCTTGTAGAGACAGTTTAGCAAGTTGCAAAGTTGTAAAAGCTGTTAGCAAACTCTATGAAAAATTCGTGGAATGAATCTTGCTTTATACTCTTTTTTGGAGAAATCCTTCAGTAATTCTTGAAAATCCTTAAAAAAATTTTAATGAACAGGATATATTAAACTATCCATTGGAATTTATATTTAATAAGTACGTAGAAGACCTTACAGGAGAAATTATTAAAATAATTTCTAAAGCGTTCTATGGCGGAATACTTCATGAGATTTTCAAACGATTCGAAAAAGATTCTTCGTGAAACTTTTTAGTGAGATCAGAAACTCTGGGAATGATTTTCCGTAGGAGTCCCAGGACAAACTCAGTGAAAACTGGTTAGGGAGTTCTTGAAGAAAGCGCTGAAGAGTACGAAAATTATCATGATGAAATTCACGGAGGAATTCTCAGAGGAATCTCTTCAAAAAACATGGTTGAATACCGGAAAAATCGTAGAAGAATCACAAAGGGCATTCCTTGTAAGTTCTTTTTGTGCTAGAATTCTTGAAGGATTTTTCACCGGATTATAAAAAGAATCAATGATTTCCGTATCGAAAATTGAAATTTACCTATGTGCCACGACAAATAAATAAAATCAATACATTTCTGTTAAAACTAGGAAATTTGTGAAAACCATGATTATTGGGGCCAACATTACTTCTGAAAAACAAGTATTTGCTAGGCCCCCCCTAGGCCCCCTCCAGAAAAAAATCCTAGCTACGCCAATGATAATTGTAATCATCATTATAATTCTGGCTACAATGTATCATCGCTAAAGTGCTAAACATTATACACAGTGTTTTTTTTTAATCGCCTCTAGACACACCTATATATGAGTATTAAGAATTAAACATTAATATGGAAGAAAACTAACTCAAATAGAGATGGAACTGTTTTTTTCGTTCAAAGCCAATTACAAACAGATTAAGCTAGAAAATTCATCAACAAAACTATAACTAATGTGTGTCGGTCGTGTGGCATCAATCTCTGTTACGTATACATATAGAGTTTTATAACAACCAAATTGACTTGAGAAGGGACTAAATAATAGCACCAGTTAGTGTTATGCTGACAGAAAGTTCCTCAAAATTGGTGAGAAAATTATGCTACCCGATCAACAAACAGAGAACTCAATTTTGACTATGCTGCCGGCGGCGGTGGTGATGATGATGATGATGGTAATTACTCTAACAATGTCTCCATGATTTTTCGAAAGAAAAAAAGAAATTGGAGTCGGTCAAGTTCCAACCACCTCATGAAACATGCAGTCGATTAACGAGCTTGTTAGACCCGAAACAGATATGATCACGCCAACATAAAGGAAAGCGTGTTGCGACCGCTAGCTATAAATAGACAGTTGGGTTTGTCAAGGGTATGATCATAAAATTGTCGATGTTAGTTGAATTTGGAGGATGGTATACGTCGAACAATTGAATTCGGATGTGAACTGGGGCAATAGAATAGACAACGAAAATGAGCTACTACCTGACAAGAGCTAAAAGATTATTCAATAACGACACTTGTTAAGGTTGTCTGTTCTTAAGGTGTAACAATGTACTATGAGAAATAGCGACCTTAGAGTTAAAAGTTGAGGCATTGTTTTGACAGCTCGATTCGGTACAGGTGTCAAGAGGTATTTATCTCTTTAGTGACCCGTTAGATGGTTGAATGAAGATAATTTCAATTGTTGTTTCAGAAAGATTTGGATGATATGCGAACGATTATTGATGATTTGTGGTGCTAGATCGTTATGGTACGTATAAAACGAGGAAAGAAACTATTTGTTGCAGAACGTTCTTTTTCATATAAACCGTTCACGTTGTATTTCTCACGGTCGAGATTTTCAATTTTCCGACGATCAAAGCGCCCGATAATTAAGATTGACCATGATCCATTGTAGAACTGGGCAGTGCTAAAAAATGATTACCGCAATCAAGTGCGATTCGCATAACCTCCGGAAGAGATCGGTTTGCACAAATTGGATCTATGACCCACTTCACAATTAAACTTCCCGCAATGAACCATTTCCTGCGGTAGAGCACAGTTCTGTTATAAATTGATTTAAACATTTATCGCCGTACACCTCAGTCCCGAAAAGAAATCAATGACGGATGGAACGTTTGGATCCTCCTCGGTGGGTATGACAGATGACTTCTCACTTGAGCAGTCATTTATCTCACGTCGTCGTCGGACAAAGATTGGTAACTGACCATCACTCAACAGCCCTGTCCGATCGATTCCCACGTAGGGAAAAAAAGAGAAATGTGAGCGCAAAGCCACCGACAACAAACGAATCGGAAATCTCCCATCAGCATCATCATCTTCCATCGTTCAATAACTTGCGGAAAGCGGGCGCGAGCCTCTCCTTAGAGCGGCGATCGGCCCTGGTAATCATTTTCAATTGTACAGCATTTTTCCCCAAATCGAACCCATTATGCTGGGGGGGAGGTGCTTACATTTCTGGAACCCCACCACTCGCCTGTCCATTTGCCACTGGATTGGCGGCGGCGTCAACCTACTCACCCATTATCTCCGCAACAACAGCTCGATGCGCGCAGTGATCAGTTCCCGGTTTCATCATTTTGGTTTCCTCCCGAATTGGTGAAGTACACTTCCGTGCAAAAGGTTGGGCCACCCCCTAAGAAACACACAAAAGTTTTTCGTCAATATCTCTGTGATTATACGTCTAATTAAAACTCTCAGTGGCTCATTCGATGGGCAATGACTCAATCTAATTGCGTGGGTATTTTAACAAAACAATTTTCAAATTTTGCTTACGAAACTTTGTGAAGTCAAAAATTACACTTAAAACATAGCTAATTTTCTTAACATTCGATTGGCCAAAACTTGAAATCAATACGACATTGAAGCCAAAATCTTCTATTCTTTATATAGGACTTCAAGAATACTGACGCAAAAAATCTGAAAACTATTCAAAATTATTAAAATTGCCATTCAAGTCATCGTGCAAAAGTTTGGGGACTCGACCAAAAGTGAGTCTAATACATGACTTTGAAAACGGCCTTACAGTTGAGTTCAAAATACGCGTATCTGTCAAAGGATACAAACTCTAGCTGAACTTCAATTGTAGAGTACTTAATTCGGTTTTAATTTTTGTAAGCAAAATGTAATCCACTAAAAAGCTCGAAGATTTGTTATCACTTTTATATGATTTTAGAGGGTGACCCCGAACTTTTGCACGGTAGTGTATATCCGTGATACTCGAGATCGTCTGTAGCGCAGAGCTCGGAGCTTATTCCATTCCTTACCGACTGGGTTTGCTTTTCCTCATCGACCGAAAGTAATTAGCTCTCTTGTCGTCTAACGGCATTGCTACACATGCTGCATTCGACACATTTCCACCGCGTAGAATTGATCACATCGATACAGAGGCCAGGGAGCATGTATTGTACTGAGATATTTTCGGTGTGATGCTCTCAAATCGGAAATTGAAATTGATGTAAAACGATGTGATCAAACGAGGTCACACTGTTTTGTCAAATCATCGTTATCGTTTTGGCATGAATCATATTTGGAGCACTAGACACTTGATGAAAATTTATATATTTTCTTAATCATGAGATTTTTTTATTCTCAACTGATTGAAGACTAAAACTTTTATATCAAATGTTCAAACATTAAAAATCACCTATAGCAGTATTTTAAACTTTTTGTAATAGGATATACTATATTGAATAATCTTGAATCTATCTTGTATCTTGTACAACATTTTTTGAAGTACAAAATTGTTAGTGTGTATCGAAAAAAAACATATAGACAATCTATTTGCCTTACCTTAAATTTTCAACAGGATGTTGAAATTCATTCTTAAGTTTGGATTGAATTCACCAAGTTTCTCAGTTTACAAGAGTCTGGAATCAAATCCAACCTGAGCATATGGATTCTTTTGTAATGCCACTCTTATTTTTTCCTCTTAACACATGCACGATCAACCTTTGCATTATGCACTTGAGATGTTTTATTGGAAATTCTATTATTTCCAACGAAATTTTGAACAAATTTTCCCTGCAAGTTCTTTTAAGAGATTACTAGAACTTATTTTGATTTTTTACCGAACTTTGATCAAAAGGCAACCGTTATTGCTTTTGAACTTATAAAACAAACAAAAAACTCATAACTAAATGTTCAAATTCAAGTTACGTCTGAAGTGCTGTGAAAATTTCATTCAAATCGGGCCATAAATGACTAACTCATATCAGACCATATTAGCACATTTCGTATTAAAAATCACAATTGTAGCAGCATTTTGCATAACACCATTTGACAAAAAAGGATATTTGGCATAACGGTTATTTGGCATAACATTTTTTCATCAATAACAACCATATTTTGAAAAAAGAACTATAATTCTAATTATGCCAAATAGCAATTTTTCCAAATGGCCGTTACGCCAAATGACTTTTATGCTACTATTACTTGTTGGTTTCTGTGAATTGATAGTAGACTAGGGTATCTCAAATTCAAAAATGTTTGAAAACCCAATCTCCCATGTCTTACTTAGCAACTTTACGTTAACAAAAGAGTTCCGTGAAATTTTTAGCTTTTCCGGTACTGATTCGAAGGTGACCCAGAAACGATGTATGTTTATATGAAAAAAAAAACTATGGGGTAATTTTGAAAATAAATTCTAAACACTTTAGTCCTGTAATATGAGTACAATCTTATCAACTCATAGCGAGAACTATTTTTTTTTAAACTGTAATAAAAGAAAGTAGCTGAAGAAACAAATTCTTTTCGAGCAAATTTTGCATGAAATATTAGCGGAAATTTGCCGGACGATATTCTCACAAGTAGCCAAATAATAGCAAACAAATTCATGAATGTATCTTCTCTTATCCATCGGATCGAACTGCGCTCTTCAGCAACTACCTTTATTGCCGGTTTGAACAATAAGTTTTCTTTATGAGATGATAAATCTGTACTTATATTACAGCATCAACATGCTTGGATTTTTTTTTCCATATGACCCTACATCGTCTTCCGGCCACCTTAAAATCTTTTTCTGAAAATTTCACAGAATACTAGTTTTATCAAAAGGATGCTGTGATAATATGAAAGATTTGATTTTCAAACTTTTTTGTAATTTGAACTGCCCCAATGTTAACAAAAGGATCACTCGTAGTACAGAAAAGCTTTCCATTGCTTCGCCTAATTCAGAATTTTTTGAGGAATTTTTACAGATAAACAGACGAGACATTTAAGCATAGTCACATGAACATTAACACTCAATACTACTGCTACTGTGTTTGCGCAACCGACAACTAGATGGCGTTATTGAACAAACGTCAAAATCAAACAAGAGTTATAAGATTGCCACGATTGAGCTGTTGGCAAACGACCTAATATTAGATTAATGCGTGATGTTGCTATACGATGAAAATAATTTGAGTCTTACGTCTGCTTATCTGTGGTATATTAAAACACGTTTTTGAAAAATGTCGCTTGGGAGTGAAAATCCAAATGAAATTTGGGGTATTTCGATATTTACTCTCGAGCTTGGTGCATTCACGGAAGGGGGGGGGGGGTGTGGGGGGGTTTCGAGAGGGCCATGGCCCCTCTGCTACTTAACAATTTTCTAACTATAACGAAAGCTTTCTCAAGATTAGATTCGAATTTTATTTTATTTATTTAAATATTTCTTTTGAAAATGACTCTTTCGATCACAATGGAAGGCTAGTAGTGTATGGGTGCCTTGAATATTGTAACTTTAGAGACCTCTAGCTAGACAAAAGAGACCAAAAAGTGACCAGACAGGAACAAAATAAAGAGATCGAAAATGAAACAAACATGAAACAGAAAAACAAAACGTAACCTAATAGGAACCAGAAGATAAGAGTTTTATTCTTCATCAAAATCAGGCCAGGCATTTCTCTTTTTGTTTTTTTTTTTATTTCTCGTGACATTACGACAATGTTACTGATTTATTTCTGTAGGCATTTGTTCATGATTTTCCCTAGGAATTTCGTGAGAATTGAGGTATTTTCCCAAAGACTATTCCGAAGTTTTCTCCAAGAGTTCATTTAGTGATTATTTCCTGTGGAGAAGAAGAATTTTCCTAACGATTTTTTCAAGAATTTCAGTAAGGATATCTCAATAATATAACCAAGATTTGTTTCAAGGATAATCATAGAAATTACCGAAGAGACTCAGGAATTTCTACAAATATTCTTTTAGACATTTTTCAAGGTATAGGTCCTCCAGAATTGTTAGGTGATTCTTCCATCGATTTCCCTAGTATATCCTTCAAGATTAATAAATGGACGCCGCCTAATGAACTCCTAGTATAGCCTTTGAAAAAAAAAATCGGGATAACCCCTGAAGAAACTACTGAAGGTAGCACCAAAACTACTGCTCAAGGATTTGCTGGAGTAAATCCTCTAAGCATACTATAAAAAATTGCTTGAAGAATTTCTGGGAGAATTGGTAAGGAATCTCCTTGTATCCAGTGAATTTCTTGAAGTTTTCCCTCGAGACATGTGAGACAAAATTCTTAAGAACGTGCTGAATAGCCTCATCCAAAGTATCAAAATATTTTTCTGGGAAAAGGGTCCCCACGAGACAATGGCCTCGGTCCCCCACATTTGTAAATCCGGCCCTGCTATCGGGTGAAATAATCTTGAAGTTCTCAAAGATACACTTCGAGAATTTCAATTGGAATCTAATTCAGAAATTACTGATGAAAATATTTCAAACATTTTACTTATGAGTTTTTGTTAGATGACTATTGTTTCACTAATTTTTATCGCATGGGGAAATTACTTCAGGATATGTAGGGAAAACTTGGAGATCAATAAGTTATTGGATTTTATTGGAATATTGGATCATTCGTAGTATAAAAAATACATTCTACCATTTTACTTGTTACAGAATTTGAAAATTTGGAATTATGTACTTAAAAACTAACCTGAAAGAGCCTGCAATGTCAAAGAGGAGAAAAAAAACCTTCAGAAAGCCACTATGATGAAGTGAATTGAAAAAGGCTTGAACCTGCAAAAGAAAATGGAGATTTACTGAAAATGTGTTGGATTTCTTTCAGATTGGCAAGTATTTCAAAGCTTATATCAATAAATTTATCAAAATAAGCATTTTTGGTTAGACTTTTTTCATTTTTGATTGAAATAGACCATCTTTCTGTTCTGATGCAAACTTGTACAAGATAAAATCATTTCCTGCGAGATCAACTGAATATTTCAAACCTTTCGACATACCAAAGCGTGAACGAATCGTCAATTACTACCACTAGACTGTGCCAGTTAGTAACAGCCACATCTCCATATCAGAATAATAAATGATCATCTGCTCGCAACAACATCAAAAATTTCAACACAGATAACTATTAGGCCCATTGTCGCAGATCAGACAATGTTCCAGACGCTCCCATATTCCATTATCATCAGATCTTCGACCGACATCATATTCGTGCGTCAACCAACGATGTTGGTACGATGCTACAAACCATTTTTTTTCTACCGTCATCATGCCAGCACGTACTACTTGTAGGCCTTTAAATTAAACAGCGAGGTGAACCGTCACTCCACGTTTTTCTCATTTGACCGTGTCTATAAGGGTACCAACGAAAAGACAATTAGTACACCCAAAAGTTGAAACCGTCATTATAGGCGTTTTCTGCGTCTATTGATGGCGGAAAAGTGTTCTTCTGAGCGACATGACGTTTTTGAGCGTCTATTGATAGGCAGATAATCCGGTCATTGAGTCGAGCAGTTTTTACGGTACAAATGGGGAAGTACAACTTGATATGCTTTTTGCACCACGCATACCAATAAGCGGGTTTAGTGCTGTGGTATAGTATTTGGTTCTCACGCTCATAACCATGGATCGATCCTGGTTGATGTCGCATGTGTATTTTTTTTCATGTGCGTGCATCACCAACACATGCATTAAAAATAAAACTTCCACACATATGCCTTTTAAGTGCATGTATTGGAAGTATGGAAATACGCAAAAAACCGATAGGGTGCAAACCAGACTCGAACTATAATCATCGGATCGCCAGCGCACTATTTATCTACTGCTCTAAACTTACTAATAAATTATGGAGTGGCCAAAGTCGATGTGGTTTTACGTTTCATATGCATGATTGCTCATGCTATTGATAAACATGTGAACATGTGTTATCCCCAGCAAAATAAAGATATACAGTCAAGTCTCCTGTAAAGCGTTAATCATCATATGTTGAACAAGTTTAATGTAAATTCATAATAATTTATCACCTACCAGAGTAGCCACATTCTCTATTGTAGAACTTACTTAAGGACTGTTCATTTTATAAGGTGGACACCTTGTGCATGCTATATCTTTATAATATATCAATAGAATCGTAATCGGTTTTCTGTATACAGTATCGTTCGACTATTATATTATTGCACGATGGTGTTATAACAAAAAAGCCATCAAAATAATTATAATTCACACGAATAAGGAACAATGTTTAGAATGGTCAAAGATTGGTAGGTCTGGAGCCAAGTATAATAGTTGAGTATACCAAAACACAATTCATTCATAAAAATTCGGATTTTTGGTATATGAAAAATATTGTTTAAGTTTGAAGAACATCTTTTCTAGGAAGTTTTTGTCGAAACTTCTTTGTTCTTCTTTGCAAGATCTTATATTTCCATATAAGAGGAAAATAATAGTATTACGATGCACAGAAAACCGATTATGATTTCATTGATAAACTAGCTAACCCAGCGTGGCTAGTCACGTTCCATAAGAATTTTCAAGCAAAAACCTCTTTCGAAGATTAATAATGTTTATGTTCAATTGCAAAATGATAACATGGACAGAGAAATTTCTCTGTTGATAAATATGCCATTGATGTATGAATAATAAGCTGAGACACGCATGATATTTATGAACGCAAAATCGCCCAAATTTATGCTCTAACCATACTCCATTGTTATAGTGCCGTTATTCTGATCTGAAATAATTACAGCCTTAAATGCTGTTGTGAAATATTTCAAAAGTTCCAGAAGCTTCTATAAATTAGAGAGAAGAGTCTGACTGAAAATTCTAGAATATTCTATTGAATCCCGATGAACCAGTGCTACAATTTCTGTATAGAAATTTGTGCTGCGATGGCGATCGTCAACGATTTAAAACGAATCGAATTGTAATTAGGGGACTATCGACTAATGAATATATCGAGTCATCGAACAGGAATACTTTGGAAAGCTCTTTTGGGGGACCATTATAGTTACCATAAAAAAATATTTTTATTTTGCCTTCATAAGTCGATATCGAACCATGGAACATCGACTCAAGAAGGTTGTGTAAATCAATCATGTTTATCTTTCCTTTGCATATATCTTATTTGTTTTTGAACCTTATATTGAAATGACGAAACCCGTAATGAATCACATTTTCAACTTGCATCGGAATTTAAGTGCGGTCGAACAGCATAAAGTTGATTTGTTTACATTTTGATTATCGTCCAAGTTCATAAAACCGGAAAACTACAATGATAAAAAATCGTGATTTTTATACAAATTAGGAAGGACAAAGCTCCGGAAAACTCTAGAACACCCTGTGCAATAGCTGTTATAGTGCTCCACAATTTGCAATAGGGTCCTAAAATGGTTAATGAAATCTTGTTTTCATTTAATAACACGAAAGATCATATTACTGCAACTACTTTAGCAATTTTTCTCGCTCAAATAACGGATATATCATATTAAAACTTTAATTTCAAAATTGGATCCATAAATGAACCTTGACACTTGAGATCATGTTTGACGTTCGCTTAGTCGACAAAAATATCACAGGGGTCTTAGTTTTAACATTGGGGTTGTTCCTATCTGACATTTCGGAAGGGACATGGAAAACAAAATACACCCAAAATTTGAGTTCAAATCAAGGAGTGTGACAAAATCTATAAAAACATAAAAAAATGTTTTTTGTACTTAAACAAATGAAAAACATTAAAAAATTGAGTAAACATGTGTTTTTGGCCTGAACGTAAGCGTTTGGCACTAAAATTGGGACAGGGCTTTAGGACCCTATTGTAATGTTGTAACATTCAAATGGACTTTTGCAGTGCTCTTAATTTGATTGTTGTTGTGCTCTTAAATTGCTGTTGTATGCTGCTCAATGAAACCTTTCAAAGCGTTACTGACAGACAGAAAACTCTGGGATTTTATATACATGATAAAAAAGATATAGCATAAACAAGGTGTCCTCTTTATAAAATGAATAGTCTTTAAAACATGAAAACTCTGTGGAATCTTTTGCTGGTGCTATTCAAAGAAAACAAGATCACGGTTCTACTTTCACATTGATAAAAAAATATCGATCTAATGCTGATGAATGCTACCCAGAATGAGCTGATTATAAGAAACCGTGCCCCATATATGGGATTAAATTTTAACCATGGTTTTAGTATAATAGTAAAAGAGTTTTCTATAGATGAATCGATCATTTTGACTCAAGAACAACTTCTGCAAATTGGCTATGAGTATTTGCAAGCAATTTATTTTAAGAATTATGGCACCGATATGTTGATTTTAGAACAGAACGTTCAGTGGGGAGATTGTAGTAAACCGTTTGGAGAAGTCAAGAGAACATATATACTGATTTTTTTTATCATGAAAAATATGAAAACAAAATTTACTAAGTAATTTTCTTTAAGTGTTTCGTTCCAACTGGGACAGAGCTTGATCCACGGCGGAATGTTCTATGAGCGTTCCCTTTATTATTAACTGCGAACATTCTTTGCCTATTTACTATTTTCAAATATGTATATCACGACAAGCTCAAAGACACCCTATTTTCTGGGATGTAGAAAAAAATATTGTTCGGAAAAGATCTTCACGAGTTTTATTTAGTTATGCGGCTTGGCAAACCTCTGAACGAACACCAACACCAAAAAATCCACTTAAGGGTATAAGAAATTATTTTGCGATTATTTTGTGCACATAAGTTTTTTGAGAATTATTATTTATGTATATCAATTCCAAAAATATAGAAAATCTGGCTTTGGTGTATAATGTTGAGTGCAATAATTAAACCTTATTGTAATTTCTGTAAATTCCAGTTAGGTACTATTGCATCTTCTTTACAAAAAAAATATAACGGTAAATGTAAATGACTGCTAATAAGAGCGGTTTAAAAAAAGTTTGAAATTCCAATCTCCATATCTTTCTTAGGGGTCGTCCATAAACCACGTGAACATTTTTCCTGACTTTTCAGTCACCTCCTCCCCCTTCGTGCTTTTGTGTGGGTTTGACGAATAACCCCCCGCTCGCCCAATGATCATGTGTTTCTTTTGTTCATGAATGAAACAGAAATTTGAAAAATGGGAGAAGAGATATTTATGAATTGGTTTGCTATTATTAAGCGAAATGTGAGATTATAGTGTGACAAACTTCTGCAAAAATCCCTAACAAAATTAGCTCATAAAAGATTTGTTTCTACTGCAGTGTTCCTTATTATTGTTTGAGGAATTAGTTTTCACTTAGAGATAATTTTGTATTAACATTACAGTACTAACATGTGGGGATTTTTTTTTTCAAATTTTGTCATAGTAATTTCCATAGAAATCTTAATCGTCTTCTAATCGTTGTTGGTAAAAAAGATATGAAATATTGAATTTTAAAACTTTTTTTTTTAATTTGAACCATCCGACTGTTAATGAAACCTTTCAGGTTTAGTTGATGGTGGAATTTTCTTTGAAACACAAATGGGTGGACCGTGGTCTTTGGCTAGATACCCCCTCCCCGCTAAATGATCACATGGTTTATCAACGGCCTCTATTTTGATAAGTAATTGTTAAAAGATACATAAAACATCCATGTCGTGATAATTGTTCCACTTCTAATATTGCGAAAGAATTACGGTAATCCAGTTTGCTGTATGCACACTTAGATGTTTGATTACAATATTACATTGTCAAATGAATCGAATCCCACAAACTCTGGGTCTCCTACTTCGAGGAGTCTCATACCGTCCCCAACCATGCGACTAATAGGAGACCAAAATGTAAATAAATGAAAAGTAAATCAATCAACAAACGTCAACGATAAAATTCTGCTTATAAAGCGCCCGACTGTTATAGTCAAGTGTGTTTATTTGTTTCTCCCTAATATATTACCCAATCCAACACGCACGGCATGAAATTCTATTTCCACTGCAAATGTATAAGTCATTGCTGATAATATAGATATACAAACATATAGATTTTGACTCTGGTATAAGTAAGAAATTCCCGCAGCGCCACGTTGGTACTTTAAATATATTTATAGAACATATCATCTCACCCCTTCTCGCACTTGGCTATCCAACGGGTGTTGTATTTTGCTCCTCTTGCATGTTGTCCTCCGTGACAAGATGGTTCCATTTTGTGTGATGTAGAGAACTCCATACATGAGAAACTATGATAGGCGTGTGGTGTAGGTTAAAGTTTAAGGATCCAAAGGTTGCGGTTTCGAATCCAGGTTTTATTATAATTTTTTTGTTTTTCATATTTTGGTGTCTAAGGCAAATTTCTTGTGGTGGAGCCTTGGGGCAATCGGGTATATGGGGTAGCTAACAAGGGAAGGTCACGATGGTGTTACACGGGGTTTTCAACCGGACTATTTTTGTTGGATTCAACATGTCGAAATATGTAAAACCCCAAAGCCTCTCGGGTGATGAGCCAGGGAGATGTAGTATGTTGTTAACAAAATGTTAATAAAATCTTAAATTTGTGTTACCAAATTAGGATGATAGAAGAAATGAATGTAATGTTTGGAATGATACTAATAAAGAAATTAAAAAAAAACATGTACATCGTAATGTTCTGAATGACTTCAACGGATGACGCATGAGTTTGGATACTAAGTTCAAATAATGACTTATTCAGTAGGTACAAGAATGTTGACACTTTTGACCGGGTTAAATCCGCTCGATAAAGGCAATAAATACATTATTTAGAAAAGAGATAACTTAACTTTATATAAAATGAGTAGTAGAAAATCGGTAAAATAGAATGGTGTTTGATTTTCGATGATGTTATTACTTTTAATAAAAGTAACATTGTTGCTAAATAAATAACTTAACTCAAGAAAATTGTTTTTTTAAAAAAGAATTTTTTGTGTATTCATACACTAACAAATGAGGCCATTTGAAATCACAGATCTGACTGTTATTTTTTTTTAGTTTCAGTTCAGTCATTTAAAACGACAATATTTTCACTTGTCCCACTAGTTTCCAAAATTTTCAATATTTACCTTGAACTTTGGCACAAACATTAAATTTAAATATGTATAGCATAGATTTAGTAGGAAACAATCTGAAAAATATAGTAGATCTTATTCATTTTATTTTTTTTTAAGAACCCTCTCTATACGATTTCCTTTACCCATTTGTCACACGGTACCTTATTGTGATAGTCACTCAAGCAAAATGATTATCTAAATACAGGGACCGGAATCTATTATGATAATTCGCCACAAGAAATCGGGTTGAATTTCATAAATTTGCCTTAAGAACCAAAAAATAAAAACAAAATACATATTGGCGCTTATTCAGAATCGAACCAAGGACCTCCCGATTCACAAACCAGTACTAACTCCACGCACCTATCGACGGCTTGATGGGAGAAGTGACAAAAGCAATATATAAAGCGTTTTATATTGCAATATTCATTCCATTCCTCTGACATGTCCACCATCCATTTGCCGCGTGACCATTTGCCTAAGTGTGCGTTTCCGATGCCATCATTCGGCTTCGGATTGGTTGTGCAATTGTGTGGGTCGGGCGTAAACATTTAGATTGCTCGAATTTTCAAGTCCAATGTGCTCGATTTCAATTGACGGGTTTGCCCGTCTACGCTTAGGAGGCAAATCTTACCATCAATAGGCGGATTTAGCACCTAATACGCTAGGAGGGAAATCCGCCATCCGATTTATTTTGGGTGTAGAAACTCAGCCTGGGACACATTGATGAAAACCGAATAATTTCACCGTGATCGTTCGTTCGTTCGTCCACAACACTCTAGTGCAGCCGTTGTGCATCCGTACCAAATACCTTACTCCCGATTTTCCACAGAAACTTAGCTCAGTGCAATGTGGTGGCCATACCAGTGCCATCAGTGCCGATTCAACGATGAACAGCCGAAATAAAAGTGAAACGAACTATTGATCAATTGCGTGTTACGAGTTAGTGAGTAAGAAGATTTATTACCAAAACCGGCAGCATGAAGAAACATTACAGTGTTGAAATTGCCGGCAAGTACGGTGGAGGTCGATCGCCGTCGAACATACTGGACAAGATCACCAAACGGTACTCGGCGATCGGCAGTCGGTTAATGCGTAAGTCACCCGGGAGGAAGAGCTCTGTGGCGGATCCAATCACCGGAAGCTACGACATGACCGGCGGTCGGTTCGACGACTTTCGACCAGAGATTGGAGTCCCAGTTCTGATTTCCAAAACTACCAAGTTCGACTTCGACTCGGATATGCCCATGGATCAACCCGAACAACATCAGCAACAACAGTCAACTCCACGATCCTCGCAATCTCCAGCTCCCGTGTCACTGACAACCAGATCTACCTCAGATGACAGTGAAAACGACATATTCGTCGATGCCAACAGTTCACTGCCAAACTTCAGCGATATCAAGTTCACGTTTCTCCCAGAGAGCAACAACAACTACGATTCGTATCTGGATGAGAACGATAAAGAAAACCAAATTCACATGCAGAGGATTCGTTCCAAATCCGCTCACAATCTTCACCAACCGGAACTTCGGCTCTGCATAGAGAAGACCACCTCGCTCAACTTGTCAGGGCTTAGCAATGGTGGTGACCTTACCGCCGCTACCTCAATAACTGTCCCAAACAGCCCAGCCGTAGACAGCATTTACGACTTTCCTCGCAGCACCAAAGTCGGTGACTCAACCTACGATCTCGAACACGCCAATCTCATCCTGAACGAGATCAACCTATCGCTCGTAAGCGAAGCCAATGGCTCCCACCTGTATCATAATCTGCCCAACGGAAGTCACGTTACCTCATCCAACGGAATCCTGCACAATACGGCTTTCGACTACTCGGGAAGCAATCAGAGCTGCCGATCCAACAGCACTCACGAGGAAGAGTTCGACCTCAAATCGGCCAGCTTCCAGAGCTTGGATGCCCGGCACCTGTTCCTCTCGCTGGAGGAACTGGATGAGATCACGCGGCAAATCAACGAGTCTGACATCTTCAGCGAAGAGAACAACGAATACTGCGAACATCGGAACCAGCTGCATCCAACTGAGCGAAGGCTCACGTTGCTCAAGAACAAAACGGCTCCCAAGCATTTCATCGACTTCGACAAGAGGAAGGCGAAGTTGACGAAGAAATGGAGCGGTTTCAAACACTGGATCGGGGAAGAGCAAGACAAAATTAAGGAAGTGGTGCAGAAGCATGCGGCCATGCAACGGGTGGGTGGGGAAGTGTTGGGCAAGGGAAAAAGGCGCAGCAGCAGCAGTGAGGTGGGAAGTGAAGTGGCGGTGGATGTTGTCGGGGGGGATAGCGAAGTGCCACTGTCGATGGTGAATGGCGGCGAAGCGAGCAGTGATACGGCGGAGAATGAGCCCGGTCGCCGGAAGAAGCCGCACAGTGCGGAGATCTTGGAGGTGAGTGGATAAGTGTGTGGTCCTTCTGTGTTCAGAGTCTAATTTTATAAATTATTACCTGATTATTCCTCAGTCATTTTTACATATTTTCTGAACCCTAAGACATTTTCGCCATTAGTGAGTTATTTTTCGCTTAGCTCAAGATTCAAATAATCATACTCGAACTACTAACAGAAATAGATTTTTCCTTGATTAAGTTGCAATTCATGGACGTACTTAGTCAGAGGTGGAGCAAGATAACGTCATATATATTGAAAAAAAAAATGCAATCTTATTGATTTATTTATCACGATAAAATTGAAATAATAAATTATGGTACAATCTCTTAATGAATCAACAACCAGGAGTTCATAAAACATCTTTCCAAGGGTCAGATAATGAACTTCCAAACAAGGATCTTACCAAAATCCAATAAAAAATCTTGCAAGTCAGGCTGTTATGAAGATTCGAACTCCTGACAACAATTTGTCAACGATTAATTAAAGAGTTTGATGTTGATTTTCTCGAGAATCATCACCAAAAGGTTTAACAAGATTTTAAATATTTCCCTAGGCCAGGCCTGCCCAATCTTTTTGAACCGCGGGCTAAATTTCAAAAACGATATTGCATGGCAGGCCAAAGCCATTCTTCAAAAATTCTCTTGGAATCTGACAAATGTCAATCCGGGCAAAGATGTTCATGGAAAATATCTAAATTCTGCTCAGAATTGAGTCATCTAGAAATCATGTTAATGACCCTGTAACACTGATGACGAAAATTTTGTAAGAAATTTGCTAAGCATTCTATAAAAAAAAATAATTCTATGTAAATTATATCCTGTACTGTGTGAAGAATTTGTGATAATTAACGTGCATTTTGTGATAATTTTGCATAAGATTCCATCGGAAACATACTCAAAATTTGCTTACAAATATTGCTCTGAAATTTATGTGAATATTGTCCACAACTTCGTAAGAATCTTGCTCAAAATTTTGTTAAAAATCGGCCTAGTCTTCTTCTTCTTCTTCTATCTGGCATTACGTCCCCACTGGAACAGAGCCTGCTTCTCAGCTTAGTGTTCTTAAGAGCACTTCCACAGTTATTAACTGAGAGCTTACTGTGCCAATGACCATTTTTGCATGCGTATATCGTGTGGCAGGTACGAAGATACTTTATGCCCTGGGAAGTCGATAAAATTTCCAACCTGAAAAGATCCTCGACCGGTGGGATTCGAACCCACGACCCTCAGCTTGGTCTTGCTGATTAGCTGCGCGTTTACCGCTACGGCTAACTGGGCCCTAATCGGCCTAGTCACCTATTATAATTCCAGTCAAGCCCTGCCCAGTGTTTAATGATAACCTTGTCTGAAATTTAATAATAATCTTAGATAATTCTGTAGGATTCTACTTAAATATATGATAGTACCGTTAAGTCACCAGTCACCGTGCGGCCTCCATTCACCGTGCACATATACAAATTCCTACAGAATATTCATACAATTTTCACAAATTATTCTTTTGTCAGCAAAATAAGATAAAACTGATGAAATGAAGTAGTTTTTATCACAAAGCATTTTGAAAAACCTGGTTTATGTAGTCAAAATCATGTTACTTCTGTTAGATAGTGAGATTTTTCATCACTTTTAGTAGAAACGCCAAAAATTCACATTTTCCATTTTAACGATAGAGTATGAAATTTTTCAAAATTTCAACGAGTTTTCACTGTGGATACTATTATTAGGATTATTTTCATCGTATGAGCAATGATATTTTATGCAAATCAGAATTTTTATTGTGTTTCAGTCGAAACCCAAATGCACGGTGAATGGATCCTTTTCAATATATATGGTTCCTATTACCGTGCATAAGTGTAAAAGGCATAAAATTATTCGGTTATATTAAATTTATTATTATGTTGGATTTAAACTACTTCATAAATAGTTTTCGAGTGAATATGGAATGGTTTAGACAATACAGTCAAACCTCTTATAACGATTCTAATAAAAAAATAATTATTTGGGCAATTTTTAAATTTTTTTGGTTTTTATTGTAAATGAAGATTTGAATACTCTTAAAAATGAGTACGCACACTACTAGCAACATAGTTGCCCCACCAACAACGTTTCTTCAAGATACAAAATTAAATCATGACGAAAACTATACGCACGGTGAATGGTGCACTAGGTGCACGGTAAATGGTGACATAGAACGGTACGAGGCTACCTTAACATGACATTTTCAAACATAATTTTTGAGTAACTTTTTGTTACGCATCACTAGTTTTAGATTTTTCCCTGAATTATTATATAATAGCACGCTACGTAGTGGTATTCTAGTACGCTCCGAATGATTTGAAAAAATTATATGATTTTTTGAAGTGCAAATTTTTCTTAAATGCACGGTGAATGGTAGCTTGACGGTACACGGGTAAAAATGCGGCACTCTAAAAAGGAGAAAGAGTCATGATTTCGGGACACGCTAAGCTCGCTCCACGCAGCGCATGTGTTAAAACTACACAGAATAAGCAACCAATGCAGAACTGGCTAACTGAGTGAAAATTCTGTGTAGGTCGCACTCATTCTGTGAGTAGCAGACGTGTTGGCCTTCGGCTGTGCGGGGATCGATGGAAACGGAACTGTCAATCATCTCCCGCGCGGCAGCAAACAGTTAGCCGTTGGTAAGATGGGGAGTTTTCCGGATTTTTTTTAGCGAAAAGCCGGAAAATGGTCGCAAATGCGGAAGTTTTTTTCCCCATTTGCTTCCGCTTCGGCTATTCGAATGAAAAAAATCTCTGAAAACTTTAATATTTGAATGTGAAACTTTAATATTTGAAGCAAAACAAAAATGAAAGCAAATTCCGCATTCCAAGCGTTCCTCCTCTGTGCGCATTTCACTCATTCGGTTTGTTTACCACCGTTTGCACAAAACTGTGAATCTGTGCTGCATGAAGAGAGGCCGATTTTGTGTACTCGGCACTCATTTTTGAGCGTAGCAAGTTTAGCGTGGAGGAAGGTGTGTTTTCATGTTATGAAAGTACATCATAACCAAAAGTCATGAAATCGTGAAGCATTTTACCGTAACGCCGGCTACACGTTACGTTTTCAATTTTTAGCTAAGAAAAATGTCATTTGAAATCTTCATATCATGAAGCATGTATGCTGGAAACATAAGCACTATTCATGGATTTAGTCGTCTGTCATTTATGATTCCTATTTTCAATACGAAAAGTGGCAATTCAGGGCATGAAATCATAAAGCAAGATCTGATATCATGAACCCAGTTCATGAAAACATAAGCACTTTTTATGTATTTCTATGTCTGTCGAACATTGGGTGGTTATGTTTGTACGCAAAATGTTGTTTCGAGCATCATTTGAATTAGCAAAGGGCCCCTAGGCTCACAAAATGCTGGTAGATTGCATTAACGACTCTGCGGATGTGAAAAGTGAAACTGGAACATCCGGCTGCCGAAGGTCTTTTGTGAGTTGCTCTGTTATAGAACATGGGGAATCCATCACTTCCGAACAGTTAAAACCACCGACGAGCTTGTCAAGCAAAATCTTCGCTCAAAGTCAAACATTGCCCGGTTCTGCATTGTCAAGATGAAGGCTTGCGAGTATATTTTGGAACATCTTACCGCCCCGGCAGGTTTATTCCGTCGTGAAACAACACGGAAATTTCGCCAAGAATGTCATCGATATGATGACAAGGTTCCGAAAAGCATGGTCTTCAATTTAAATTTTTCCAAAAACAAAACAAAAGCAAACTTTTCACTAGAATTTTACAAGAAAACATAGACGCGTTGACTAAGGTGAAAAAAGTGACAGTTAGATTTGTGTAACGCCCTGAGCATACAAATTCTTGCATAAAAGTCACGATTTCATGACTTTTAGTCATGATATCATGAAACATAAAATTTTATGAATTCATGACTTTTTGTTCATGAATCCGACAACGGATTTTTTTCCGTGTATCTTGCATCTTCATCGTGAGAATCCAACTTACGTTTACCATGAAAATTATGTCCAAAAATTGATGACGAACATGTCAAAGTTTTGTGTATTGAATAGTCATGGCGGCCATGGAATGGGAAGTTGTAATGACCAGACTACCAAACAAGCAGAATCGTTAATCTCTCTGCGGTACGCACAAAACGGAGGGTAGGCCGGATGTGGCACGCAAACCGTATGTTGGGCAGCCCTATCCTAGGCAGTCCTAAGCATTTTATCAAAATCCACCCAAAATAATTTACAAGGATAGGGCAGTTGCCCACTAAGCATCACTTATGAAAGCTGATTTGAATATGTTTAGAGACGTGCCAAGAAAATAAGATCCAGCATACGGGAAAAAAATGTTAAATATTGCGTCAAGTACCTTCGCAGAATTTCTTAGCTAACACTACAGCGATCAATTTAAAATCACATAAAAATTCTGCTGCTAAATTTAGGGGAATGCCGTAAAAACAGTGGAGAATTTCTGTATTTCTCTGATTTTTTTCAGGTTTTTTTTTGCAATGTCTTTAACATCTTCCAGGCATTTTCATAGGATTTCCTCCAAGAACTCTTCTAAACAATCTTCCATATAAAATCTCACAATTTTCCAAGAAACTCCTGACTAAAATTTCAACTAGAAGACAAGGAAACGTGTATCATTTATAAGACTTTAACATAGCTAAGGGAAGTTTTACATTAAGAAATCTAAGGAATTGAGGATTGTGCAATGTGTTTTTAAATGGAAGACGTAAAAATCTTTCCAGTTATTTCTGCAAATTCCTTCGAAGCACTAAGCACATTAAGATTTTTGCTAAGGATTTCTTCAAGTAATTGTCTAGCAATTCCACTTATATTATCTTCAGGCGATTCTATAATTTAGGAAATTTCTTCAGCTATTTCCTTTCGAATTTCTTTAAAACCAATTACAACAAACATGTTTCAATTAATTAATTAAATATTTTTAGTTGTTGCTTTATGAAAGTTCAATTAATTCGTAGAGAAATATATTCATTTTCTTCTTAAGTTTTATAGAAATAGACCTTTTTTTGAATTCCTCCTTTAAATTATTCCGGATTTCTCTAAAAAAATGTTTTTGATGAATTGCAGCCTGTGGCTCATCAACAAATTCATACATATATATCTCTGAGATATAGTACCAAATAAGCTTCATATTTCTTCTTCTTATGCTTCTTGGCATTACGTGCTCACTGGGATAGAGCTTGCTTTTCAGCTTAGTGTTCAATAAGCACTTAGAAGTGTTTTAATGTACATTGTGTGGCAGGAACGATGGTACCCTAATACCCGAAGAAGTCCAGGAAATTTCCATTACGAAAAGATCTTGGGCCGACCGGGAATCGAATCCAGACACCTTCAGCATGGCTTTGCTTTGTGGCCGTGGACTCGGCTAAAGAAGGCGCCTTTATACATTTTAACCTGAGAGAGAGGAGACAGCTGGCTTAGATTGCGAGCTCCCAAAAGTCAAGAGAACCTGTCACCAACTGTCACTGGAAAACCAACACATTCGGAGGGCAGAACGTGGAAAAGTGTTTTTCGATGATTTCACATTTTAAAAAATAGAACATCTAAATATAGTTGTGTGTTGGCGAACTGCTTTTGATTTTTGTTGTATTCATATCCTTGCAGTAAATATGATTATGACCAAAATATGTTCATCTGACCGTTATGCACTACCCAAGAAGAAGTCAAAAAAGGCTAGAAAACATGCCAGATGTCAGTGATCTGTCTCTTCTCTCTCCAATTTTAACTTGTGTTGCCCCTAGAATTCATTCAGAGCAGTTTCATCAGATTTTTTACAAGGATTCCTGAAAAAAAACCAAGAGCTTTGGACAAAAAATCATAACAAGGGCGAATAATGCTAATACAAATGTTACAACCAGTGTCTGAATATTTCAATATACAGTCAACAAAGCAGACCCTCAGTAGAATCCGTCATCGTTGATTTCATCTTTGTATGAATGTTTTTTTGACAATACATGCACGAATCTGGTAGAACGTGCATAGACCAATCCAATTGCCTGCGTAGTAGTGTAGTGTTGACTAGTAATCCTATATAAGAGAGATTCGCGGAAGCTGACATTTCTGTCAAAGTGTGAGCCAATCGAGCAGTGAGAACTGTCAAAGTGTGAGCCAAACGAACATGTGTTATGTTTGTTTTGAACTTTTCTTGAGGAGTAATGTAATCCGCTTGAAATTATTTCGGTAAAAGTTGTTTTGCACGAAGCAAAATATATTAAATATTTACCTTTTGTAAATGTTTGTCGATGCTATTTTTAGTTGTTGATTTTTTCTGCTGTTTATTAGTTTGAAAATGTAGCTCAAAGATCTATAACGACACAAAATACACTTTTTAGCAATGAGGAAGTCATGTCCGAGTTACAATATTACTCTCGACGCCGAGCAAAATCAGTATGTTGCCAAAATCATTCCATTTTACTTCCGCTTATCTCTCTATAAAGGATCACTAGTGTTGACCAAATTTTCTTTGTTTGCTGTGAGAACTGTCACAACATTGCTTTTGTTTGCTGTGAGAAAGCAAACATAAACAGAATGGCTGCGGAGCATTCACTTCTTTGTTGGACTGACGTTGACCGAAAGCGAAAGCTCAAATGACGTCAAACAAACATCGATGCATTTTCATTCTGAGGAAATCGACTTGTGTAAGATTGATCGTGCGTTGGTGTTCGTGGCAGTTTGCTTGTAGACCTCTATTTAGTTTTTCAATTACTTTCTCTACACTGATTCTCATCCACCTGCTGACATTCGGAAGCAGAAGATTCAATTTCGCTTGAGAAAAACATCATTTCCATCAGAATAGAATAGATTCATGGAGGCATAACATTGCCGTATTCATACATCAGTAATATTAAATTCATTTGTATATTTTTTATATTCAATTTTCAATTTCAGTGGCTCTAGGTGAAATTGAATATTGAAATGACACCAACAGTGGGTGGAACTGGACGTGTGCGTGTGTTGCACCCACTATCTTTCTCGTCGCATTCGCTCTCGTAGTCAGATTGGCTTCGTGCTAGCGGAGTTTGTTTTTGTTCGTTTTCACACTGATCGGGTACCATTCGGCTGAATTTTTACGACACTGGTTACAAAAATGTTTCACTGGTCATTGAAAAATGTTAAAACGCTTTACAAGAAAAAGCTATAGAAATTTCAAAATTTGTTTGAAATTTATTATTATTATCAACCGGAGTTTTACTACTCACGAAATACTCCTTCAAGTGTTTCCCTACGCAAGGTTTTCCAAAGAAATTCCATAATTGATTTTCAAGTATTCCTTGCAGTATTCTTTTAATAATAACTCAACAGATTCTTCCATGAATTTGCCTAGATTATTCAATGGTACTTCCTTAAGAATTTATCCAGAAGTAGTCAGAATCTTGAAGTGGCTCCCGCAGGAATTCCTCCTCTCGATGATTGTACAAGAGGTTTTTTTAAGAGTCTTATCTAAGATTATATTTCTCGAGAAACCATAAGAAGTTGCCAAACTAAATACAGTTATTAGGCAAAATGATTGAGATAGGAAAATTTTTATCCAAATTCAAATGCTTATAACATAAAAAACAATGGATGAAATTGGATGCATCTGGAAGCATTCGATGGCAAATTTGGTCTAGTTTCAGTAATTCTTTGGTCATGCATATTGGCCCCTGGACTGCTATGGCCACTTTAAAGTAGGTTCGAAGAGCCCCGGGAGAAGTGGTCAATTTCGTCTATGCCCGGAACCATATCGATATATCAAGATTTCGGAAGATGATGCTTCTGGAAGCAGTTCAAAATTGGTTACTTTCCCAGGGGCATCGCAAACCTACAAGGTATATACGAGTCATAGCAGCCAATCTACTATAGAGTGGACATGACAGCTTGTGGCACTCAAAATGCTTCCATCACCTTCAGAAATATTGATATGATTCCGGATACAATCAAAATTGGCTACACCCTCCTGCGTACCTCGAACCTACTATAGAAATGCCATAGTAGCCGATGGTTCTGAAACCTCGAACCTACTATAGAAATGCCATAGTAGCCGATGGTTCTGAAACTGCTTCCGGAAGCCTCAGCTTGAAAAATCTTGTCACGAAGCTTGTTACATTCAAGAGATCCAGACGAAGTCACACGGAGGAGCGTGGCTCAGTCGATTGCTAATCGCATTTAGCTTGGTACGTCTTCGTCTTACGATTTCGGTGAAATGGTGCAAAGTGGATGATTGAACTGAAGTAATTTATCGAAATACTGCAGTTTTTTTGCATTTTTGGTGTACAAGTGGATGAACCATAACAGCTTTCACAAAATTACACTTGGAAAATGAATCTATATTGTGGGTACCGTAATTCGGGGTAACATTGATCAGTTTTTACGATATTTCTATTTTTTTCATTTTTCATTTATATTCTTAAAACAAATATTGGCACCAATCGCTCGTGACTATATACTGCATTTTAGTTTTTAAGAGATTTAAGAATGTTTACATAAATGTTTTAAGTGTTTTTTTTTTCGATTTAGCTGATATGGGGTAACATTGTCATCAATGTTTGGAAATATTGAAAATGTCATTACTTACTTAAATCATGGTCCTTGAAGCCGAATATGAAAACCAAACTCCTACAAGTCATTACTTGTTGAGTTATATCAAAAATAAAAACACCCTGAACCACGGAATACGCCTAAAGGAAGACAATGTCCTAAAGGGAATTCTGCATTCTTAATAGTAGTGCGAACTTTTTACGAGAAGGGTCATACCGATAAATGTTGCCCCGCTGATCAATGTTACCCCAGATAACGGTAAGCTCATAGCTGCCGTACTAGAACATTTTAAGTTTGATACGATGAATGGTAGCGCTTGCGACGAAGTAGATCGAAGCCCTACTGTAATACGAGGTATCATTGATCAGAAGGGTAACAGCAGATTGCCATTTTAAGGCGTGATCCGTGGTTTATGACGGATTATCAAGTAGTTCAAGAAGTTACGGTATTCTAAATACTAACGAATGTTACTGACGTGGTTACACTTGCTTAAGTCTTTCGGAAAGCAAAAAAAAAAACGTTAAAAAAATAAAAATAATTAACTTTATTTTTCACTCTAATCGATACACTAAAGTTCTTGCCACTTTAGTGCATAGGGGCCTTCCTTATCCGAGTGGTTAGAGTACGCAGCTACAAAGCAAAGCCCTGCTGAAGGTGTTTAGGTTCGATTCCCGATTGATCCAGGATCTTTTCGTAATGGAAATTTTCTTGACTTCCCTGGGCAGAGTATTATCGTACTAGCCACAAGATACACGAATGCGAAAATGGCAACTTTGACAAAGGAAGCTCTCACTTAATAACTGTGGAAGTGCTCATTGAACACTAAGCTGAGAAGCAGGCTCTGTCCCAGTCAGGATGTAATTCCAAGAAGGAGAAGAAGAAGAGCTTTAGTATTTACATTGGACGTGTTAGGCCATCCAACTAACCAGAAGCCATTTCTTCGTCCTCCAAAATCTCCAGAAGTACCTTGTTTGGTACATACTTTCATGTGTAAGAAGCTCAATCGGAAGGTCGTCCTTTCCAGCAACCTTACAGTTTAAGCAGAAATTAAAGTAATCGCAATTTCGGATAGTGATAACGCAAAGCGGGCTTGGATCTGTTTGTAATCATCATGTAATCCATGGAAATAACTTTTTCTCGAATGAAACAAAAATTGTTTTTCTTAAACTCGTCTTTTTGTCTTCTACACGCCTTACAAGGACGTTGAAATCCAAATTAAATATCTATCCATCTGATTGCTGTGAAATTAATGTTTGTAAATTTGATGCGCAAATTTTGCACACCTTCCCAAAGCCGAAGCAAATCGAATTGAATTTGTGTGGGTTCTTCACAGCTTTAAACTATTCGTCATTTAGTCGGACGACACTCTCTATGTTCGCCCCTCGATTTTCAATCAACAGTCATCAATCAATATCGACTCGATCAACTTTCAACCGTTAGCATTTCGCAATTTACTTCTTTTACCGTTAATTGCTAATGCAATAAAAAAGACCACAAGTGTTCATGAAAATGAAACTTCGCCTACCGTTCAATTTCATGTGGGTATCGGACTTTTCCCCTCCTAACTGAGGTCACATTCATTCACCCATGTCAATTTGTTATCTGCGATGCACTTCTCTGTGGGTTGGCAACCGTCTTAAAAACTAAAATCTAGATCCGCTTTCCAAGATTCCACACTTTACCATCTCGGAATGCGATGGAGATTAGGACTATAAACAGATTATGGTGGGCGGCAGCGTTTTCAGTTTTCCTCCCGGCAGCTGCGGCGAAGAACCATCAATCTTATTTTACAAGTTTTTCCTCAGATGCCGCTCGGCATGGGTTCCGTCTAGATTAGTGATTCCCAAAGTGGACGAAAATATTAAAAACAAAACTAACATATAAAAGACACAACTAATGATAATTCAAATTCTTTCAACATATGATCTCAAACAACTTCGAGCTTTTGCGAACTACTTTCTTAATAAACGAAATGAGTTGAAATGTAGAAATATTAGTAGTGTGGTCATCATAACGTTTTGTTCTCAAAACGGCCGAAACTATATTATATCTCGCGGATCATTACTAAAGGACCTATGTATAAATGAGAGATTCTCTCCTCTCTCGTTCTCTTTCGATTATAACAGTGGAATAATAAAGATTTTGGGAAGCTTTTCACTATAGATCGAAAGTCAATTTCCTTGACTAGCGTTTCATACAAAAAACGCTACAGAGGAGGTTAATGTGACTCAGTTATTAATGAAAGAGAAAGTAAACAAAGAGAGCCTCTCAATGTTAGATAGGTCCTTTAGTAATGTTCCGCGAGATATTTAAAAAATATTTCAAGAATGTTGGATAATGTACTTCGCACCTGTAAGCATATTATCGAAGAAAAAATTTTCTCTTTTTGGGCCAAAAATTTGTATAGGAAGCATTAAGACTTGTAAAAATATCTGTGGTCTTCTAAATTTGACAAAACAAAATAAGGAAACGAACCTCAATGAGTCGATAATCCAATCATGTTTGAGAAACACTGGTTAACATACTCACATATGCACGACCAAGTCCGTGAGCCTACGAGCTGGTAATGAAATTAGTGTCGTTTGTCGCTGACGGACAAGTGCATCAATCTGCTACCGTAAGAAATGAAATCATGTGTGTGGTTCATGGGGAGATGTTGAGCGCTCATTAGAAGAAGTGCGCTAGTGTAGGACCGATGATGGAGGAAAATGTTGAGCACCCCCTTGGGAGCCGGGCGTGAGTTTCGAATCGATGGGCGTACACTTGAGCGAAAGTGAAATGAACTGTCATAACACATTGCGGTTATTAATCTATCTTTAAACCGGAGCGTTGATGATTGCACACCATCCTGAAGGCTTCCTGGTTTCGAAGAGCTATGATGATGAGAGCGGTAATATGGCCATAGGTGTAAATTGAATTCGATTATTTATCACTATGTTGTGCATACTGACGGATAATTGTATTCCGAACAAAAGAGAGAATGAGTGGCTACAGGCTATAGCTAACATCGTATTTCTCCGAGATAATCGCCTATCCTTTTTAACAATAAAACCAAAGCTTAAATAAGGATATAGTAATAATATAGTGTAACGTTACGTTCATAATTTTGCGTTATGTGATTCAGACAGTGTATTCTGTGCTTGTTGTGTCTTTAAGTCGATACCAACCTAGTTATTTTGAAGCTAGTTTACAAACCATCCCTCAAATATTTTACCGAACGAGTTGTGGCACTCTGCATTTGGAAAGGCCTTGCGCTATTTGTTGTCACTACATTCTAATCAGTAATTCAGATTACGTGAAATATTAATAAGATTCACATAATTTATCATAAATTTTTTAATGAAACCTAACACTAAGCCATGTCAAAATTAAGTTTATGTGAGTAAGCACTGCCTACTGATTAACAAAACAAGTTTGACCTAGAATTCTACTTTCATTTCAGTTGGATAGCGGATAAGTACATATCGTTTTTCGAGGAAATCAACTTTTATGCTCCCAAGAACGATAAAAAATCAACTTTCAATTCGCTGAAATACGAGAGAAACGCACCGATCAGATTATCGATTACAACGTTTCGCTTTGGCTAAACTTTCTCTCCTTCTGCGCAAAATTTGCCGGCGCTAAAACGTTTATGATACTTACACCCGAACAAATGGCCAAGCATATGCTTTTTATTCTCCGCCTGCTCGCTCCAATCACCTGTGTCAATTAAGTATCCCTCTAATTGATTCGCCTCTCGAAATTCGATTATCGAATGGTTCCATCTGTATAAACAACTGAACTGTCTTCCGCAATGCGATCCACCCCAACACACTTTTCCGAGACCCACTTTTTCGAATTGGCCAAGTCGACCTGTCCCAGCGTGGCTTTCACAATGTCCCAGCATTTTCGAATGGCATTTAAAATGTGCATAAACACATCTAATAAGCCAAATCATCGACCATGGTCTTCGTCAGCCAGCGTTCCATCATCCTCGTCGGCTGGTGTCTGGTGTGAATATCGGTGCGATGTTGGTCCAGTCAAGCTTCCACCACACCGCACGGTGGCGCGCTTTCATGAAAAGGTTGGACAAAATCTAAAAAGTGACCCCAAATAGATTGAAACCTATAATTTTTCTAGTAGCTCGATACTCAATGTAATCTTCGTGGAAATGAACCAAAATTAAAAAATTCGATTTTTCAATGTGCACTCGATTCTGTTTTCGCACCATAATGACCGGAATTTCTGGTAAGTACTTTTCAAATGAAGCCTTTTAAGATTATATCGATTAACCCATATCCGCCCAGCGTCCTAAAAATAGGACAAAATCCCCGAACGCCCAGCGTCCTATAAATAGGACAGTACTTCTAGTGCAAATATCTTAAAAATAAAAAGGTTTAGGAGGAAACTGTCTTCTGCAAAGTTGAAGACAGATCTTGCAAGTGTAGTAGATAAGAAGACCACATGAAGAAGAATACAAATAAACAATAATCGAAAATCGACTATGAGCCTCTGTAGGTGCCATAAATTCTTTTGTTCTCATGACTTTTACTGTGCACCGTGAGTTGGTGCTGTCTAGCTCTCTCTCACGGGCAACTTAAAAACAGGGCGCACAGTAAAAGTCAAACGTGTTATAGCATGCATAGGCTAATTGAAATAGAATCGCCCAATTCTATTTCTATACTATTCGTGCTGTATGTGAAACGTCAGTTTTTCGTTGATTTTGTTTTGATTCCGTTTTGTTTATGCATTCATCAAATCAGTAACTGAACTGTTCTTCGTTGGTCATCGGATTGAGTTTCAGTAGTGAATTATTCAGATTTGGTAAGTTCAACATTGTTTATTTGTATTCTTCTTCAGATGCTCTTCTACACATACACTCAGGCAAAACTACTATGAATATCCATTGTTTTCCCTTATGTTTTTTTGCCACAAGAAATCGGTAAGTATTTCATTGATTCACCTTATGAATTTATCTGAACCATGCCAATGTGGTGTCTTGCTTATTTCATAAAACAGCCTTATGAACATTGATGTGATAATTTAAGAATTTCTTCTTTCAGTCGTATAAACTACATTACTTTTTATAACACTAATTATTGTTTCTTTATTCGTTTTTTATACCTCGTGGACAATACATTTTATTCTGAATATTTACAGAACTTGCAATGCTTTCATTTTCTTAGTATTAGGTAATTGATGACTTAACGTTTAGAAATCGAATTTGAACCTACTTTGTCGAGCAGCTTACAATAATAATATGCATATTATGCAGCAAATTACTATTGCATATCGAGCTGTGACGCGGAGAAGAATAAAAATTCGATTTTAAACGTTGGTTAAGCCATTTTTCTGATGCAAAATAGACATTAATCGAATTGAACCATTACTCTATTTTTTATTAATCTGTTCTTTTGTTTTTTTTTTTACAATCTTCCATTGCCGTACTTCCTTACCCATAACTAGACTTACAAAAAAGTTGACTGCAGTATGTGGGAAGTCAACGATGGCGGTGATTTCATGCTGCTCTCCAGTCGAATGATGGTTCTGTCTATGATATTCTATCTGAAAATTCAATTCCGTATTAATTTCAAATTATCTGAAAACTTACCAACTTATTACCTTTGAAAATATTCGATCATTTGTTGATTAGTTTTAATGATTGGTGCTTCCGTAAATGAATCCGCAATCAGCGTCCAGTTAACCTTATGACTTTTTCACACTAGTTACAGCTATGTGCTTCATAAGGTGGCCCAATGAATTTGATAAACGTTAATAAGGTATAACATGCTTCGCAATTATGGTTTTCATTTAACTAATATGAAATCCATAATAGCCTTATGAAAGATGGTATCATTAAGAAAATGACTAATGACAGCAATGGAAATCATAAGGCGTGCAATGAAATTTGAGAACGTTCATTATAATTAACTATTTTATCAATTATGACTATCATTTCAACGGTATGAAATCCATATTAGCCTTCTGAAATAGGTTTTTATAGATTTTTCAACGCTTCATAAGGGAAAATTTATGAAATTCGTTAATTTATTTGCCTGAGTGTAGGACTACTGACTTCCACTTGGTAGATGTTTTAATTCAGAATTAACTCAATAGGTGGTGCACAGACTCCAACAATTGTCGCATGTAGAAGCAACACATGGAACCACTTTTCGGCGTACAAATATTTGTTGCGTTCATATCTCAGTCCAGCGATCAGATAAAAAGCTGTGTCTTTGACAAAGTTGATCATTTTAATTGTTTTTATCTCAGTTCAGTGATAAGATACAAAGTTTGTGTCTTCGACAAATGGGTTCAACTAATTAGATCTATTCGTCCAAAATTATATTAGTTCGAAATACATTCACAGGATGACGTTAGCGGTCAAACATTTTATTTGCTTGTATCTCAGTCCAGTTATGAGATACAAATATGGTGTCTACGACAAAGTTGGACAACTAAATGGGACATATTCGCTTAAAACCTTTTTAGTTTGGAAAATATTTACAAGATGACGCTAGTGATGAACATTTTTTTGCTTATATCTCAGTCAAACGATATTAGATTTGATACAAAGTTGGTGTCTTCGAAATGCGATTTAGTTGAGACACACAATGACGCTAGTGGGCAAAAATTTCATTTGCTTGTATCTCAGTCCAGTAATGAGATACAAACTTGATGAGTTGCACATCTAAATGAGGCGGATAGGTCTTATTCGTTCTATTGGTTCGGAAAACACTCACAAGATGGTCTAGTGGTCAATCTTTTTTTATATCTCAGTCCAGTGATGAGATACAAATTTGGTGTCTTCGACAAAAGTTTTCAATTAAAAGAGATTTATGTGCCTTAAGCCATATTAGTTCGGGAAACACCCACAAGATAGTGCTAGTGGTTGAACATTTTAATTATTTATATCTCAGTTCAGTGATGAGATACAAAGTTTGTGTATTCGACAAATGTATTCAACTAAATGTGATCGTTCATAAACACATTAGTTCGGAACACATTCACAAGATGGTGCCAATGGAAAAAAAATTGCTTGTATCTTAGTCCACTTATGAGATACAAATTTGGTGTCTCGACAAAGTTGAACAACTAAATGATCCCTTTTCGCATAAAACTTCATTGATTCTGAAAACACTATCAAGATGGCACTAGTGGTCAACAATTTTATTTGCTTATATTTCAGACAAGTGATTAGATACAAGGTTGGGGTCTTCGACAAAGTCGAACAACTAAAAAAGATTCATACGCCTAAAATCTTATTAGTCCTGAAAACTCTCATTGGTGTCTTCAACAAAAGTGTTCAACTAAATGATATCTATTCGCTTAGAAACATAGTAGTTTGAAAAACACTCTCAAGGTGGAGCTAGTAGGCAAACATATTATTTGCTTACATTTCAATTTAGTGAATGGATATAAAGTTGGTGTCTTTGACAAAGTTGAAGTCTCATTTAACGTACTCGCCTGGAAATTTATTAGTTCAGAAGTCATAAAAATGGTACCTATGGGAAAACATTTTATTCGCTTATATATCAGAAAGAAAGCTATTCACCTAAAACCTTTTTAGTTCGGAAGTCACTTTCATGATGGCGCTAATCGGCAAATATTTTGTTCGCCTATATTGAAGTCCAAAGATGAGAAATAAAAAATGGTGTCTTAGACAAAGTTGATCAACTAAATGAGACCTTTTTGTAAAACAAATCGAGTCGAGCAACAATAGACTATTTTGGACGCAAAGCTCCTTACATTTTTAGAATATTTTATGAATTATCTTAAAAGCTTAAAAAGAAAACACATGTTTTCTAGCCATTGAATGAAGAAGATGGTCATTTGAAGGGAGTGAAGAACCGGAAACCGACTTATCCACCGATGAACTGAATTCACTCGGTCCAAGCATTGTGCTACTTGAGCGGGACACGCTTCCGTATGCTCCCCTGGTGTTCTGGCCCCGCTCTAGTGTCAAAAGTTTTGGATCGAGTAAATTTGGTGGATAAAATCCTATGCATCAGCAACATAGTAACTTCAACGTGATATACGAATGATTTTTACTGTAAGCACGTATTAGTTGGAGTCCAATATTTGACTATCATTGGGCTGAAGGATAAACTTTTGATTAGCACTAACGAAATTCTAATATTGTCAAATATATGTTTGGATCGCTGTCAGATCTCAGCCACACCGTGTACGAATAACTTAACTCAGAAAAAAAGTAATGTTTTCATTATCAGCTGGCAAGTTTTATAACATCTTTTTGAAGACTTTTCTGAAACATTTGTAGGTGTTTTTTTAATATCAAAATGTTTTACGTAAGATTTGGTTTATTTTTGGTATCGAGGGTGTAAGTGTACATAATTGTACATTATGGTTTGTCTGTATCTTTCTTACGTGGTAGAAGCCACTGAATGATTTAGCGCTGCCCAAGTAACAATTTTAGTTTTGTGAATTACTTCCAGGGTGCTATAAATAAACGCACATAAAACCAAAGTCAAGGAACTTTTGCCTTCATAGCTTCCCCAAAAACCTCTTGTAGGCTAGAATGTGACTAGTTGGCCCACTCTAAAAGAGGCTATGAAGTGTATATTGATGTCACATAAATAAAGCAAAATAGCATTAATGGTAGCTATTTTTAAGCCGCCTGATCTAGATGAATGTCGCTTCACCTTGAAAATGATTTTATCATAACGTCGATCTTGCTGGATTTATTCTAACAAAATATGATTCAAAACACCTCTGTGATAATATATTTCGAAGTGTGTTTTATTTGAAATGATTTATTTGGATATAGTGCTCAAATTTTTAGTGCCGAGTGAGATTTACTGTGAAATGTGATGAGAAAGAAGTAAATTTGCTAGTGCACCCTCTGAAAGTGGCATATTTCTAGTTATTCAGCAATTGCTAAAATAAATCGCCAGGTAAAGAATTCAAGATTTCTTGATTTGATGGTACAGTAATTGTGCTTTAATAGTAGATTACGGAACAAGTTGCAGAATGATGATTTTTACAGCACGAGACGTAAATTGATCCTACGAGGCTTGCCGAGTAGGATAATTACGACGAATGCTGTAAAAATCGTGTTTTACAACGAGTTACGTACAACATTTTTTTGCAATTCCGTAGAAGACCACTTGAGGGTATCAGAAATTATATCGGAATGAATTCACCATTATTTTACAATTTTTGAAATAATGTTGTGTTATGATTCATAACAGCACTGGTTTCAGTTGCGTAGTGACTATTCCCGCACTGCATACTTCAGTGCAGGAAAGTAGGCCCTTTCCTGACAGATTGGCGTTATGAAAAACAGCCTATTACGATGAGAAATTGCAAAAAATATATTCAGTCAGTTTAATCATCACATCATAGCATCTTCTGAGCGAATTCATGAAAATAATATGATTTAAAAAATGAAATTGTGGCAACCGGAGTGAAATTAAGATGGCGGAACCATAATTGATAGATTGCCATCGACAAATTCTGTTTTGTCATCATAAATACACAGATAAAAGCACCCTGTTATTCTTCGGCATTTGTGGATGTAAAATTGCCATAAAAATGCTGATTATAGATGATTTTTATGGTAACCAAGCAGCATTGAACAAAGTTTGCAGTTCGAGTATGCTATTAAGAAGAATATACGCAAAAAAAAATGAAAACGAACATTAGTTTGTCGTTTTTCCGTCAGGAATAAGTGTTTGCAATGCATCTGAAGAGCCCAAGGTATTAATGCTGCAATAAAACTGGTTTTGTAGCCACAATATTTTAACTTTATAGTTTGTCTCTAAAAGGTTTTAAAAACAAGTAAGAGTTAACCTACAAAATATCATCTTCTAGCAACGTTAAAAGACGCCTCTAGCTAGTATAACAATAACATAACTGTCATAAAACATTAATAAATCCACACGAATGCCAAATTGCTGTAAAATTGTTACTTGGGTGGTATGCATCGTTCGCCTTTGAAATTTTAATTCTTTATATTTCAATTTCCTTATCAGGGTACGTCCATAAATTACGCCACGCAAAGTTTTCATCACACTTGTATATGACACTTTTTGTATGGGTGTATATCACACTTTTTGTATGGGTTTCAATTTTTATATGGGTAGTCATGTTTCCCTGAAACCTCCTCTCTCCTCATGTGTACGTGACGTAATTTATGAATGACACCTCAATTGCAGCTTGTTTCAATATCTTTATACTGTAATGGGTTCAAATTAAGGTTCAATTTATGGGCATACAACTATCAATAACAAATACGGAGCTGAATTCCAATTGTGAGATACCTTGGGCGTTAACGGGTTAAGATTTTGTTGAAATACAGCTGTGCTAAATATACTGTAGTTTGTGAACTTACAGCAATCAAAGTTTTCTGACCTGTCATCACCATCGAGAACGAAATGATCAATCTAAAAGTTTAGAGAAGCGTCATTCAATAGTATAGAAATCTATACAAAATGCAATGCGTGCAATTTTGTCCGGCCATGCGCCACTGTGCACAGTCCATCCGTCCATCGCGTTGTCCGCAGCAAAGTTCACGCCGCCGTCTTGGATCGCGAAAAGATAAATATAAACAAGAGCTAAATACCCCGCTCGCTGTCAAGTGGCTTTTGCTCGCCGCCAAAGTAGGCGCGGGAAGGGATCTCCTGATGTGTGCGCAGCGAGGGAAGTCGCATATTTTACCTTGAACGACATTGAGCTTAGCTTAGCGGTTTTGCGTGTAGTTCGCGTGAATGGACGCTTGCGCCAGACGACGACCGCAACCTTTCTCGAGGTTTTGTTTTTAGTAGTTTCGATTCACGCAAAAAAGGAGAAAAACGGCAACACGTTTTGTAAGCTGGAGACTGGTCCTGGGTTGGATTGATTTGCATAAATGCAACGATCTTCGACGTAGATTTGGATCTGTGGGGGTGATCCAAACTTCAGCTGGCCTTACCTACATGAATTGGTATAGAATTCTCTTCTTCAGTAGCAGAATAATAATGGCAAATTGAGCTTGGCAAAACGAATGTCTGCCAGTGTATAACAGTTTTTGAAAAAAAAAATACCATGCCATCCCTAAGCTATTCCCAAGAGAGGCCTGCTTACACCTTTTTCGGCGTTGAAACGCTGTGACGATGAAATGGTCATCCTACTTAAAAAGATCAAGTGCCGCCAATCGTAGAAGCGGTAGTGCAAGCTCTGCATCTGGTTTTGCGATTACATTCTCCACTACCTACTGCAACACTAGTGGTCTACATTTTAATCTAGTTTATTGCTTGGATAAAATTTTGTGCAGAGCTCATGTGTAGTAAATTATTATAGACAGAAGAAATAAGGAAAAGCTATACTTGGTGCATAGATACAACGTCTCTGGGAAAGAGATGTAACGGCGATGGCAATGATCACGATATCGCCAGTTTCAACACCAGTTCGAGGAGAGTGTTTTAATACATTGACTATTTTGCATCTATGTAATTATTTTCGCACGTGCTGCCAGTAAGCAATTTTAATACTCTCTATCTATTTAATCAGGTGTGCTTCTTATTCGATGGTATAAAATTGCATTATATTCTCGTCTAGTAATTATCGTTGTTAAGTTAACAGAAAATACGATGGATTAATTTTCTCTTCTCTTGTTTTCTTTGCAGGTAAGCGTGCTGTTTGCAATGAAAACATACGAAGTGTTTGAGCTGATGGGTAAATAAAACGAAATTAGATACAGTGTTGATATGATTATTTTAATTATATTTATATTATAAGATGATTCTGAAGCAAATGAACACAAGTGGTAGGTACTTGAAACGATGCGTGTGCACAGAAAAAGTATCTTTTTCTTTTTTGAAGCGTTCCGTCCATTGGGAAACATCTCGATTCTTAGCTTATTGTTCGTACAAGTACTTCCACAGTTATTGATCGAGAAGTTTTATTTGGTTTTACATTAATTTACTTGATAAAACCTTGCCAACAATATTTCGCCAATTCACTCGGATCATGGCCGCTTCTCTCCATCCTCGACTGCGACCCACGCTCTCCAGGTCTTGGTGCACCTGGTCAATCCGCCTAGCTCGGTGCGCCCCACGCCAATTTGTTCCGACCGGATTCGTAGCGAACATCATCTTAACATGGCTGTTGTCCGGCATTCTTGCAACATGCCTTGCCCAGCGTATCCTTCCAGCTTTAGCCACCTTCAGGATACTGGGTTCGCCGTAGAGTTGAGGGAGCTTGTGGTTCATTCTTTGCCGCCACACACCGCTCTCCTGCACGCCGCCGAAAATCGTCCTTAGCACTCGGCGTTCGAAAACCCAAAGAGCTTGCAAGTCCTCCTCGAGCATAATCCACGTTTCATGCCCATAGAGGACTACCGGTCTTATGTGCGTTTTGTACGTCGTGCATTACGAACATAGACATAGACGAACATCGTCCACCACCTCGAAGGTATCCCCGTCTATCGTGACACTGCTTCCTTGGAGGGCCCTGTCGCGCTCGGCCCCACCATCTAGCATGTACCGTAAAATCGGGTGTAATTGATCAGAAGGGTGAAATTGATCATCGTATCACAAGATTTTATTTATCCGTAATAGAGCTCAAATATCAATGTTAGTTGCAGTAAATGAACGTTGCTTGTCGTAACTATTGTCGAATTGTGTGTTGTGAAGTTTTTTGCGTTAAAGAATGTTGAAAATAACGTAAAATTACAAACTGTGCAGTATTGACAAACACCTATGAACTTCTATTTATAAGCAAGGATTTGAACATGGTATAAACCTGAAAGTTTGTGAGGATGCTTGAGATATATCCCCAAACCAGATTTCATCACCAAAACTCGTACCAATTTGCTCATATGGTTGAAATAATTGAATTTCTGTTAGATATCATTGAATTCCTTAGGAAATTGCATACATTTAGGCGTTTTCCGCGTAATTCTTGAAATTTAACTATTCGTTATTCATATAAATATTGCATTGTTAAGAATTTTACAAGCATATTCGGATTCAGGGAACTCAAATTTATCATATAGAGTTGTTTTGGAAACTAACAATAATGGCATTGACAAGTGATCAATTTCGCCCCGAAATGAGATCCTCTGATTTTATATTTTAGAGGTATTTGTTAACACTAAAATGACATTTGGTTGTTTGGCATTGTTAAAATTATAGAAAAGAGACTAGAAGAACCGTGAAAAATGATCAATTTCACCCGAAATTACGGTACTTTGTCTTGGTCGCATTCACCATTAGCCCGACTTGTTGCTTCAAATATTCTCCCAAATATATCCATGCCATCCGCGAAGTAAATATCTCGTGATACGTAAAACTTGTGCTTCCTCCAGATTGTCGATTTTTATCATTTTTTTTATTTTGTAACAATACAAAACGTAAATCGTATAACATTTTTCCATGCAAGTCGAAAATGGCGTTGAAATTACAGCTCATACACAGTACACATGTTAATGAAAACTACTACATATTTTGTGTATAATAAATTTCTTGTCATTATGGCTAACTTTCAAGAAGAATATCCCTTTAAAACTCATACCAAATATAAGCTATTCTTGAATTTCCCACCTACTACTCACTTGCTCCGGGTTTAGTGTACTAGATTAGATAGTCTAGATCACGACTCTTAAGACGGTTTCACAGTTGGACGGCGTTAAGTAATAGTGGACCAAGTGACATTTTTCGTATTTTAAGAAAAATGGGTTTAAAGTCCAACGCTCTGTAATTTTTGAACTCGTTTAAATTTTGGTTCAATATTTCTACACCTCTTTATGTTACTTTCAAACAATATAATGTGAAGTGATAATCATGAAAAATCATAATTCAAACCTCTTGTGGAACGATTTTTTGATGGACTATATGTACTTGGTCCACTATGACTGAACGAAAGACCATCGTTCAGTGAGTTGGTTCACTCTGACTGAAAAATTTCTAGGATAATAACAATCATTTAATGCTTGCATGGTCAAACTGAGTGCATATCTCTAAGATAAATGAATTATAAACATCCTTGGACATCAGTACCGTAAATTCTTCAATAATCCATATAGTAAATACCAAAATTAGTGGCATTACGATAGCTTGAAAATTAAGGTTTTGCAGGGTCGGGGCATTGATGACCATAAATACTCTAATATGCGTTCAGTACCGACCAAAATATACTGGTCCAATTAGCGGGTCCTAGAACATTCTATACATACACCATAGAACTACCATAACCTTCTATTGGACTCTGAAATTGACTCAAAAAATGCAATAATCAATCAGTTTATTGCTTTTCAACACTTGGTCCGCTCTGTCTGCACAGAAATTGTTGCGATTTCTGACCACCAATCCAAATATGATAAATGGTCAAAAATCAAAATCAAATACATCCAATTAGGTAATATTTATAAATTTCTATTGATGAATAAGTAGAAGAATCATTCGATGTCGAAAAATCTGACAAATCTCTTGACATGTTTTTCATTTCCTCGTATTCCTCAGCGCGTTGATCATTTTAGATGTTATGGTAATAAGCACTTGGTCCACTCTGCCTGCACACTTTTACCGATTTTTATTGATCATCCAAAGTAAGTTTATTACATATCTCTCGTAGTTTACAGCATTCATCAAATCTGATCAAAGTGTAACGAAGGTAAGGTAATTTCACATCTAACGAGAAAATAATCCAATTTTACAAATTTTTGTACTTGGTCCCCTCTGACTTAACGCCGACCAGTTGAGGTCGAAATATGCGTACCGTAATTCGGGGTGAGACCAACAGGAAGACATTGAGAATTCACTTCTGCTAGGGAAGCTAAATTTTGATTTAAATTATCAAAATGTCTGTAATGTCGTCTCTCTTGATTGAAATTGGGTTGATATTTATTCTTATTAATATTAATTAAAACAATTATACAAAGGGAAAACAGTTTTTTTTAGGAAATGTTTGATGAACAACTGTTGGAGGGTTCTTCTTCAAACAATCGACTTTTTTTAGCCCATATAAACACACTATTTAAGGGCAATGGCTGCTTGGCGAATACCATGACGATTCCGAGTTTTGTAAGCTCTCTGAAAAACTCTTTGCGAATCTCTTTGTGTGAATCGTAAATTTCAGACGTAATTCCTGAGAAGGTCTATGATTAATTTATTGGTAGGCTGAGAAAGCCAAACAGAAATAGAATAAATTTATTCCAAAATCTCAGATCGCATGATCTTTAGTGGATTACCAGCGAGACTTTAGGAATTACTTCAAGATTTCCTGCAGTGATTCCTAGAGGAATACTTAAAATAATTATTTTGAAATTTCTTCATAAGTTCGTGCGCTGATTTCCCCAGTTATTTCCACAAATTTTGCTCCGAAATTTTCTCCTGGGATCCTTCAAATAATTCTCACATTGATTTTTTTTTCAGTAATTACAGTAATAATTCGATTTTTTCAACGCCCTTTCACGGAGAATTCGTTGTTGCTACAATTTAATAGTTGATTGATATTTTTTCCAAAAAATATGTTGTCTTTTACAAGTAATCATGAATTTGCAAAACATAGGACATAAATTATTTTGATGTTGTTTAAACATTTTGAAGAAAAACCGAATACAAGTCTAAAAATGGGACTGGCAAAATCGGATGATCTATGTAAAGTAAGGTGGGGCAAAAGTTTGACCTATAGTGGTATGATCAAAGTTTTCAGGAAAACAATAGCAGTTGAAACAATACAAATACCATACAGTGAAACTTCAACATATTGGCTATAATTTTGATGAACAAACCTTTGTCAAAATATTTACCCATTTTTAGTTATAACAGTTTAAAAATTGATTGTCTTAAACGAAGTTGGAATCTAGTGTGGGGCAAAAGTTCGCTGGCTAAAACACAAAATATCGATACTTTTATGACTGGCATACTTTACACCCGCCGTAAACTTAAGTTTGCCGAAAAATACACACTAAATTTTCAACAAAAAATTGCCCAAAACAGGGTTAATTGTAATATACTTAAAACTAGCAGTTTTTCGCAAAACCAGTGGAAATGTAAAATTTTGTTAACATTTTTCGCACGATCAGACATTTTTTTCTAAATTTGAAGATAATGTGTGGATTTAAGGCAATTTGCAAATTTTTCCGCGAGTTTATACATGGGTCGAACTTTTGCCCCACTATGAGCTAAAAATTGTTTCCAAGCATTTATGCAAAAAAAAATTATACCTCAAAGCATCCTCATGATAGGCCTAGAAACGCCCTTACATAAAATATTGAAAAAGATTTTATCTTCAATTGCTTCCATGCAACGAAAGTTTGACCGAAAATTCAATATTCACGTCGAAAAACAACAAATAGCTATAACTTTTCCAAATCCCAATCGATGTTTATGATATTTGGAGTGAAAGTCTTTTACTTGAATTGCATACGAACCACCATGACATTTATAAGTTTTGTTTTGAATTGAGCTAAAAATCTTAAAAAGAAACTCTTGTCCCACTCGAACTTTAGCCCCACTTTACTCAACTAATAATTTCCAGAGATTCATAAAATGTTCAAAAAAATCCACCGATGAATTTCCCTGAGTTTCTCCTGAATTCCTTGCTGTAAACAGTTTTGAATAGACAATTGACAATAATTTTCAGTTATAGGTTGCATTAACTAAACATAACTAAACTTATACAGCGAACAAACGTAACAATCATTGGACGATAGAAGAATATTTAGTGTCGACAAAAAGTTCGTTAATTGCAGGATCACGAGGGAGGATTCCCTTCCCAAACTGGCAAAATAGCAATTACGGAGTGTAACTTATAATGATGCTTGCGGTTTGTAGATGATTTCTTTAGAATTGTTTAGCTGTGGATTCTTGGCAAAACGTTTAACAAATTTCTAAAAAAGGGTTGATTCTTGAAGAAATATTTCGAAAATGTAATATATGAAATAAAATCGTCAATAAAAATAAGGGAGTTCCCCCAGTACCGGACAGCCACCAATACCGGACACCGTCGAAAAATTGAGTAATCATGGTCCAATCAAGATGGTGTGGAAATGAGGCTTTTATAGATAGTAATGGTTGCGTAGAATGACACAATATGCACACTTTTTTGAAAAAAACAGAGATATTTGGAGATCAATAAAAAGTTGACGTATTGCCATAAATTTGTGCTTATTTAATGACTTTGAATATGGCAAAATAATTTAAATCTCGCTAGCACAATGGGAAACTATCATTATTTGAATGAATTTTAAGAAGAAGAATGTGTGTTGTACTATATTCGAACTAAATATGGTCATACTACAATTTTGGTCTAGCTATCCTGTCCACCTGTTTTGGACAGCTTGATTTGTAACATGATCTTTGTAATTTTTGCACCAGTGTTTCGAAATACATTCAATTTTCATGGATTTTATCAATCATGGGGCAATAGATGCAATAAAAATAAGAATAATGAAAATTCAAAACAGCACCCAAAATGTATTATTTTTCATCATATATGAAAGAGGTTTTTTGATGGACGACTTTCAGATTAAGTACAACTCAACTTATGAATGTTGCAAAAGCCCTGAATTGACAATAAAATACTATTCCTAGAATAAAAAGACATTCAATGATGTACAAATTTAAATAATTCGAAGCATTTCGAGATCGCGTCCGGTATCGGATGCAACCTTTTAAGATTGGTCATTTTGATACTAAAATACATCATCAAAATGCAACGCCAACATTTATACTTATATCTTTAAAATATGTGTGTATGTTGCAAAAATAATAATATTTATCATAAATGAGCACCAAGACCGCAAAAATTCAACAGTTTTTGAATTATGAACTCAACGGCTCAGGTGTCTGGTACTAGGGCATCACCCCTCCCATACAGTGACTTTTCTTTTTTATGTGAACAGATCTTTCTCACGAGATCTTTTGTAGTTTCATTGTAAGATCTTGGAGATCAGAGGCATCTTATCAGAATCTTCGAAAATCCATTGTGGATGTCTTACTGAGACCTTTGTCAGATTGTTGATAAGACATTATGTAACACCCTGGGTAGGATTGTTCTATTTTATTCCTACCTTTTCAGCATATTTCTGATGAAATTCTTAGCAAATTCCTATCGTGATGGTTGTTGGATTCTTGGCGTAATTCTTACTGAATTTTGGTAGAGTTTTTGAGAGGTGCTTCGTGAAGTTTTTGTGGGATTTTTGAGGAAAAACTCTTCGAAATCTGGTGTGATGTATGTCGGATTCGGGCCTTCCTTAGCCGAGTGGTTAGAGTCCGTGGATACAAAGCAAAGCCATGCTGAAAGGGTCTGGGTCGGATTCCCAGTTCCGATCCAGGATCTTTTCGTAATGGAAATTTCCTTGACTTCCCTGGGTATAGAGTATCATTGTACCTGCCACACGATATACGAATGCGAAAATGGCAACTTTGGCAAAGAAAGCTCTCAGTTAATAACTGTGGAAGTGCTCATACGAACACTAAGCTGAGAAGCAGGCTCTGTCCCGGTGTGGACATAATGCCAAGAAGAAGAAGAAGAATGTCAGATTCCTGATATGTTCTTAGAAGATAAATACTTGGTACTTCTAAAACCTTAGGCAAAATAATAAAAAAAACACCTGGTAGACGAAAAATATATTGCAGATAAAACAAGTATCATTTATTTAATAGTTATTCAACTCATACTTCTTGCTTCTAGCATTACAATTGATAAATTCACATACATCCATTCAGCAGTAAGCGGCTGACATAAAACTTGAAACGGCAGATTAATACACAACATTTTATCCCCCTTTACCCCACATCATAACAAATCACCACAGAAATGACAGGAAGTCCAAAAATCAATTAAGAGTGACGATTGATGACGACCGACTATCGATTCCGGGCGGGGGAGACTCTGCCACAGTGGACAAGTTGGTCAGCAGGAAAAAACGATTATTAATGATTATGGCAATCGGTGGCGACATCCATCGACGACGTGCCGGAGACTCCACTACCTGATGTGTAATGAAATTTATTATCAATTTATTGAAAAGTTCGTTCGGAGATGAAAAGCTAACGCTCCGGCGGTCGGCCTGCTGAATAATGACGGCTCTCAGGAAAGCGGGTGACCGGTTTCGCATGATGTCTCATTAACCGACTGATAGTCCGGCAAGGCCAGATATGGTGGTCAATCGGAAAAGGAAAATTCAATAATCGACTCAAAGCTGCAGTGGGCCTTTCATTGGACAGACGGAACGAGCTGTTTAGCGACTAACTAGTAAAACGAGAAAATCTATTAAAGTTGAGGAAAATTGTGTCCAATTGTGTTGAGGCAGCTTTGAAAACTCGTGATATCGAGAGACGATGATCACTAAACAGCTAAGGGTGTGATAAAAACTAGTCGGATTGGTTGAGAGCGGAAAAGGAAATAATGGAATCACTTTCATTGGTAGCGATCGTTTGGTGTTGTGATTCGATTGGGAGTATTAATCTTCATTCAGCACGCCTAACGATTGTCAGCCGTCTATAAAAGTGATAATGATACTCTTTTGTATTGGTCGAAGCGCTTTGGAAAGTCAAAAATGCAACTTATGACCCCGGATACTAAACAAAGTTATTATTTTATCAAAAGTCCATGTGAAAAAATCATGTTGGAAATGTTATCCAACTGAGCAAACATTGTACAGATTTTCCAAGCAGCAAATCGAGCCAGGCTACTTTCCTGAGAAATCAAAGATGTCCGATGTAAGATTTGAATAAAAGCCTGAATTAAAACATCAAATACGCCTAAGACCCTTCTGCCCACAGAAATACATTCCGCAACATGTATGTTGCAAATGTGAAAATTGAGTAAAAAACTACGCGGAACCACCCACGGCAACCAAATGTAGCACGATCTCTGAGCTACATGCAATCTTATTGCATCGCCCCCGGGTGAAGAAATTCCAATAATAACAGTAATAATAGCTTCTGCTACTGCATCAACCGAACTGCACTGCAACGGCTTCGGTTTATTGCCTCATACCGAGCCACTGAGACTGCATCAACAACGATCAGCAAATAAGTGATTGTCACTCACAGTCACAGCTTTATTAGTCTGGCCCAAACAGTCCCCCTTCTCCACCTTAGCCATTCAGCATGAAATTCACTTTTGTATGATTTCAAACGACAAACGACAAATTGATGCTCTGCTACCCACCACACGCCACGCTATGATCATGATCACCTTTTTGCATTTATGTTTTCATTCATACTTTACATGCTCGCGCCCCCCATACAAGATGCACCAAGTCGACATTTCACGGTGCTTCATTTATCATTATAGTTAAAACATCCATATCAAATCTTTAAGCGCCAGTTAGTTAGAGAGTTTCGCCCTTTTAATGGTGTGACCGCGAATTTGTGTTTTGCACGAAAATTTTGATTACCGTCAAACGGGGCTTCTTTTGACATTATTTCCACATTCTTTAACTTTGAGGATTTGTAACTCTTAGAATTATGGATGGATATTGATAATTTTTGCCTATATTCAAGTTGTATATGTACGTACTAAATGTGCAAAATATGAGGCAAATCCATCAAGAAATAACAAAAATACTTGAATAGCGAAAAAAGTATGTCCTTCAAAACAAAAAAGGGGCTACTTTGGACAATTTCACAATTTGCTAATGAAATAATTTTTCCTTATAACTTTCAAACTGATTCAATAGATTGTCGTCCGCTGTGATGTTATTGAGCGTTTTTCATTGATAAACTTAATGTAGAAAATCGCAAAGCAAGAATCAATTACACATATATAACAAATTTCAACGAAACATGCCATTCACTATTCTCAGTTTGAAGTATGAAACTTAAATTTTCAACTTCCTCTTAAATGGAACTATCAGTTACGAATGCTCGATTTTCAAGTTGACATAAACGAACGACGTAACTACTAGGTACTGCGATGATAAATGAGTTATGTACAAAAACTCCTTTTTTTCTATTCTTACTGTTATATGAACGATATGTAGAAGGATCACATTGATACCGGTAACTAATTTACTACCAGTATGTAATTTTCATTAAAAACGCAATCTATGAAGTAAAGTTTCGCAAGATCGCAAAGAAGTAAGTTTGCTTTTGTAATATGCTTTTAGCTTCTAAGCAGCTTAGAGCTGGCTTAAGAACAGTTTAATTTAAGCATTTGAAAGATGCAACTGTTCTGTACAACAAATTCATGTAAAATATGACGAAATAAAGTTTTTAGAGATTATGCTGTGAATTTGGCATTGGTACGTATTGAAATATGTGTGTTTTATGTCTATTCACTTGAATAAACATTTATTTTATTTTTTTCATGTTGTAAAATACACAAACCAAAATATTATAATAAAATAGAAGTCGCAAAAATAAGACCTTCGATCAATTATTTCAATAAAACAACAATTTTTAGCAAAACAAATCACAAGATTTTCATGAAACATGACGATTTGATAGTTTTGTGATGCTCCCAATAAGTTTCCAAGACATGGGTAAAAATCAAACAATGTTTGTATAGCCAATGTTTTATACCTTGCGAATATTTATTCGAGCTTTTTTGAAATGTTTTCGTATTTATCTTGTTATTGTTGATGTTGTTCCAAGAAAAAATCATGTCTAGTGGTAGAGCATATATTGGTTGATAAAAGTGCTGAAGACACAAATTTGCTCAGATTAATATTTACGCTGCTAATAAATACAAATGGTGAGTGTCCAAAGTAGCCCCTGGAATCAAAAGTAGCCCCGTCCGACGGTACTGATTTTTTGATTTTATAAAAACTATGCTTTTTTCAGTATATTTTTTTATATCATCAAAAATGGGTATTGTTGTAAGCCTAGATGGGAAATTTTATAAAAGAAAACTTTGCCGAAGACATCATACCTATAATTTTATGAGTTTTTAAACTTTTACTGAGGGCAGAAACTTGACTTTTTGGTATTTTTGCATAATATCATAAATACATGATCCAATTTCGAACATGTATTTCCCCAAACCAAAGAAAATTCAGTAACGCGCCTAGATTGATGTATAATTGTTGTTAAGGCTGGGTTTATCATTTTGACAGGGTTTAGTTGTTCTGATAGTATTTAGATTTATGGGTCCTATGTATTCCTGATCATGGCTCTCACTAAACTACAAAATGTGGTTTTAATGGTATTGTAATGCTGTCAAAACAAAATTTTAAAGCGAAAAATTACAACACAATTACCTCTATGTTTGAAAGCTATTGAAAAAGTTGTGTGATTCAAAATGTACTGATAGGTTTAATTTTGACAAAAATACACTAGTATACCAGAGAAACTGTGTGTTAAATCATCTATGTGTCAATCCTTGCCAGGATATCTATCAAATTTGAGAGGAGATTATTACAAAACACTGGGCAGGGCTTGACTGGAATTATATTATAAAATCATAAAATATCATGAAAACTTCACATAGAATTAGATTTCTTACAGAATACTCAGCATATTTCTTATAAAATTATCATAAGGTCATTTACATGATTGCTAGATGACTCCAATGTAGTTTTAAGTTGAATTCTCACCGAATCCTGAAGAAGATTATCACAGAGTTCTTAGTGGAATTCCAACTAAACTCTGAGCAGAATGTTCATCTCTTTAAATATTTTTAATGAGCATCTTTACACGAATTGGCATTTGTCAGATATTACGGCAAATTTAGGCCACACGCTATGTCTGAACCTGAAAATTATAAAAATCGAATGCACATCGGATTTTCTCTTGCTAGAAATCAGTATTTGGGTTATATTCTCATGATCGGAAGGTTTTAAAATATTCTATCGGTATTTTTTTATACATTTAGTATGGGCTGGAATGCGTCTAAAAACGGGGTTATCATGGTTTCAGTATAAAAAATAGCTTAAAAGCAAAAAAAAAAATTCACCGATGGAATATTTTAAAACTTTGAAATAAAAATATAACCCAAATTAGCTTTAGCGAGAAAAATTGGATTTTTATAATTATCTAGCATTGTGAATTGGTGTTAGGGCAGGAAAAAATCTCTCAGCAGCGTTAGTTTGGCGCAGCTCAAAGATTTAGTTTTGCCTACCGGTTCAGAACCCTACCGATTGACCCTATTGTACCGTATGTAGTACTGTCTGTTTATAAGTAATTTTTATTAATTAATTGGAACCTTCCATCAATTGAAACTCGTACCTGCCATACTTAATAGGAAAATCAATTATTCGTTATTTTAGGCCCTATTTAGCAATAATTAGAAAACCTTTATGCCTGAAAGTTAGATAGGACAATTTAGCATAATGACCTATTTTGTTCATCGGTTTCTTACCGATAATATATAATGTGTAATTCACTTGATTAGCAGCTTTGAAGAAAAAGTCCACATTTAGAGCAATTAACAATCGTAATATAACTAATGAACGCAGAATTAATAAAAGCTAAACTATCATGGCGCACATTCCATCAATCTTATGCCGTTAACAATAGCCATTGTCACGGCATTCAACCCTTGTTGTATGCCTCACTCTCGTTCGGATTCTGCAGTACGTATTCACCCGTGCTGCCAGGATTTTTATAATCGTCTGGTTCAGACATAGCGTGCGCCACGCAATATTGTTTTTGAATTTTGGCCCGCGGTTCAAAAAGGTTGTTCAGGTCTGGCCTAGGGAAATTTTTCAAATCTTGTGAAACCCTTTCGTGATGATCTTCGAGAAAATCTACATCAATCTCTTTCATTTATCTTTGACCAATTGTTGTCAGGAATTCGAATCTTCATAATAACCTGACTTGCAAGATTTTTTATTGGATTTTGGTAAGATACTTCTTTGGAAGTTCATTATCGGACTCGTGGAAAGATGGTTGGTAAGGTGGTAGGTCATTTGGCATAAAGTCGTTTGGCATAAAATCGTTTGACATAGTTGTCATTTGGCATGAAGTCGTTTGGCATAATGAGTCTGAAACCAAGGATTGATTAAGATGACATTCGTATTTACGTTTCTTTTGAATCCCATTGACGACATCAGGCTTATTTTGATGTTAATTGATACAAAATGTCACTTTATCCATCAATCATATGCGCTTCAATAAACTAATGCATTTTACGAAAGCAATTGCCACTAGTATTTAATTATTCATCCAGAAATTACCCTTTTTTCAAACATAAGTTAATCTTCTGAGTTGCGCTATTACAATAATTTTTTGCACTGAGGATTTTGATATATTTAGCACAAATTTACCCTGCTTTCGAACATTGGACATTCTTTCGGAATATTATGTAACTATAATTAGAGGCATAACAACTGTTGATTTAACCCTTCAGTCGACGCGCGGTTTACCACCGTCAGAACCACCACGCTGATGCTGTGTACGATAAGCGATGTTTTTTCACCACTGTTGTACAACAGGAATACAACAGCGCGACGACTGAAGTATTAAAATTCAAATGAATGTCATCTTCTTTCAGACTTTTCTTTGAAGCTATATATTTTAGATATTTTTTTTCTGTTTTCAATTGATATAAGGGCGGCAATCGATAACATTGATCTGCTCATGTTATGAGTGAAAAGAGACTCCGATGATTCTGAACGCAATTTTTAAGTCCTTTCGTTTTATTAGGTTGAAATATTTTTTGGCGTCCAATCTTCTATTGTTTCAATAATAAAGGTTATACATTTTCATATTTTGCATTTTTATCAACTCTTGCATGTCGTGCTGTTAGAATGATCATTACATTGGAACCTTATAATATTGCAACATACTTTTTTTATGAGATATGCTGCAAAAAATATGATTTCAATTACAAATTTTCCCTTCTTTCGATAATGTACGGTTCTTTTAATTAACACCTCCAAAATTAGAATTAATATTGAATAGTTCAAAAATTTTCCAACAAATATTTTCTTTCAAGACTGTTTTGTTAGTTTGAGTTATGCTTCAATATGGATATTTTTCAATAATGCTGCAATAATAGATTTTTGATTAGAGCTTCCACCAGGGCTATGCTCTCTAATGTAACAACTATTTTTGACATCCATGACTTAGCAAATATTTGAACGAACACCACCAAACATTTTTGCTATGGGCTCGTTGGTATTGATCTCGGTAAAGAGATCAAAAATATGACGATATTCAAACAAAGGTTGCATATTTTCAAAGGTGTAGTATATTGATATTAAATCTGCTCATTCTAAATCACTCATTATGCAAACGACTTTATACCAAACAGCTTTATGCCACACGGGTTACAATCGTTTGGTATATTCTTGGTTAGATTCTTAGTGAACTTAACAGAGTCAAGGCAGAATTTTTACACTACATTTCATAGTGGATTACACTGAACTGCAAGTCAGTCCCGTCTGTAAAAACATGGGGTTTGTAATGTCTGTTGCATTACCGCGAAGTCGACGTAGGACTACTATGGACACAACTTCGATAACAACAGTGCTGTAGCATTTTGCAGATGATAGGATGTTTGTTGATAGATGATAGGTGTTGTGATTGTGATTATTCAATTACGTTATGGTTTTAAGGGAGATCTGTTATTTGGTTTGGAAGCTTTTTCAGAGTTTCGGATTTAAAAGATCAGAAAGCGAAGAAAAAGCCTGAATAGGAAATAGTTATTATTAAACTGATGTCTTGGCTAGGGATGTAGAAGATGAGCATTATGCTGTTATTGCATCCCGACGGCACTGCAGAAGCGTCCTTGGAAACATCCTCAAATTACCGTATTGTCGATTATTCGTAATAAATCAGATATTGCATTATGCCATGGGTTGAATTAAGAGATTATAGCAAGTATGTGGTAAACACATTAGGAAATATCAAACAAATAACTATTTAGTACACATTTGTTGGCCCTGAAAAGGGTCGTTGATTTCGAGTAACACAGACACATTTTAACGGCGCTTTGGATGAAATCCTACTCGCCCAATGAAGTTTGCAGTGTCGGCTTCTTCGGGGTCTTCTTCATCGCGGCGGTCTTTGAAACTAGGTGGAGTTTTGCTTAGGAACTGCCTTTTTCACCTTCTCCTTCTCGGATGCCAGCCACAACCACAGTTTCCTGGGATTTCATTTCACTCTTGCCAATCTTGCCGACATCGTAGTTGTAGTTTCCACCGATGTATTTCTCGATCACATGCAGGGAGAACTCGTTCCGTTCGTCTAGGGCTGCGATGGCGGCCACAAACATCTCATTCTCCTGTGGACTGCTTCCTCTTCTTCTTCTTAGCGGCGGCAGCGATGATGGCTTTGGCTTCGGACGGCATCTTCTCTCGGTCGGCCAGGTCAGAGCAAGCCGATCTGTTGCCTGCTGAGATGCGATTCAAGCGGAGAGTGAAAAGCAAATGACGTCAACTTTTCTCTAGCACCCCTATTTATAGATTTGTTTGAAATCAACGTTCTCTTTTAAAACAGTTATTAAACTATTTGGACAAGTATGTGGGATTCAGTAAGTGAACGACATGAACCTTTAATGCCTTGTCTTTTGAATAAAGTGCTAATGAAAGAAATTTCGTTAAGCCAGCAAAAAGTTATAAACGTTTAAAATATTTCATGCCAACGTAACGCTCTTGGTTTAGAAATTCCAAATTCACTCCTGTATAGAAAAGAAAGACGTCGTCAAAAGTAAGCATTGAGAAAATAAACTGTGAATTTTCTAAACTCGTTTTCCACAATTCGCTTTTCACTACTATATCTTTTCAAAAAAAATATAAAAATGATCGAAACACGGTTCATTTTTGTGTTAAACGGTGCGAAAATCTGTAGTATCTGTAGTTTTCATTTTGGGACAATTTGACTTGCTGTTTTTTTTTCGATTTTTTTTCCAAACAAATCATATTATCTTATTGGTGCAACTGAAACAGCACTGAAACATATGTTGAAAACTGAAATTTGACTTGCGATTCACGGCAATAACAGATCTGTTGATTAATTAAGATATTTTACAATAATTTATTATTTCAACATTCGTTTTTAGGCTTCCGTGGGATGTTTAAAAAGCTTCAAAGGGAATCGCAGCTTCAAAAAGTTTGAGAATTACTGCTTTATACAATACGCCTACTATTTTTAGAAAGTGTGCCGAATTTGAGTGTGTATGCACAGCAATGAAAATAATATCAGCTGGCATAATTTTTGGCTATGTACACTCAAAATAATCCAAACGTCATTGCACAGTGGGACGGATAGGGGTTTTAGGAGGAAAGATGGAACTGACGTCTTCAATTGCGATTTTACGCAAAAATGATGTTCTACAAAGTTGTTTCTAATATAAAAACAATTGTTTTGGTCGGAACGAAAATTAGGGTGGTCCTATGTAAAAAAAGATAACCATCAAAACTTTTTTATTTTAAATAATATTGACATAGCTTGTTCTACAAAGTTGAAGATCGGAGAATTTCAAGCTGATTTGATAAAAAAAGTTTTTTCTTAGCTCAAAAATTGACCGTTTTAGAGCATTTTTCGCAATTGATGTAGGGTGGCCCTTTCAAAAATAGGTTTTGTGTTATTTTTTTTTATTTTTAGATATCTCATCAAAGTTGTCATTCCTTCATCTTTAGGGCCTATACATTTTTTTTCGGTGAATAGTTAAAAACATTTTTCATGAAGAACAAACGTTTTTTACATGTAAATGTAGTTGGGGCAAAAAAGATTTTTTTTTATATGACAATTATTATCTTTCGGCTTTAAATCGGAATAAAAAACTAACTTATTTCATATTCTTATATACGTACTTCCGAAAAGAGTCAAAGAAGCTCAGCAATATAAATAATGAGAAAAGTTTTTTGAAAATATCTTCTAAATTTACCTCACGGTTGAATTTCCTGACATGGCTCATCCCAAACTTCCGAATACTTCTGTTCTGGGATTTGCCGGGCAAATTCTTTGGGAAACATTCTGATTGGAAGTAACGAATGCTCAATTACTAGTAATTTGTCCACCGATTCGTATATCGTATGTATTAGTATCGATGATACACGCTATGTCTGAACCAGACGATTAGAAAAATCGAATGTACATCGGATTTTTTCTCGCTAGAGTTTATTATTTGGATTATATTTCCATAATCGGAAAGTTTTAAAATATTCGATCGGTGAAATTTTGTTTTTTCCACTTTTTAGTCATTTTTCATACTAAATCCCATGAAAATCACGTTTTCGACGCATTTCCGCCCATACAAAATGTATGGAAAAAAACTCACCGATAGAATATTTTAAAACCTTCCGATTATGAAAATACAGACCAAATACTAATCTCTAGCGAGAAAAAATCCGATGTACATTCGATTTTTATAATCGTCTGGTTCAGACATAGCGTGTGATACTTTATGTCCAAGTAAATTAAATTTTCATTACAAAAAGACTCTTGTATCTATTTGTTTCCATTAGCTATATCTTTTATGTTTGCGTTTCAATTAGTCTTGAAAGTAATGGGAAGATAATTTTACTAAGAAACTTGAAATAATAAAAATTAAACATAAAAAAAAATTTTTTGATGGGCCACCCTACATCAATAGCGAAAAATGCTCTAAAACGGTCAATTTTTGAGCTAGGAAAAAACTTTTTTTATCAAATCAGCTTGAAATTTTTTGATCTTCAACTTTGTAGAACAAACTATATCAATATTCCGTCAATTAAAAAAGTTTTGATGGTTATCTTTTTTAACATAGGGCCACCCTAATTTTCGTTCCGACCAAAAAAATTGTTTTTATATTAGAAACAACTTTGTAGAACATTATTTTTACGTAAAATCACAATTGAAGGCGTGAGTTCCATCTTTCCTCCTAAAACCTCAATCCGTCCCACTGTGCATTGCTACGTGGAAAATCACGTAGGCCAGTCCAAATTCATTTTATCCTGACTTTACCTGACTAAGGTAATGATCACCAGGGCATATATAATCATCAAAAAGATACCCGGTCATTTTCACTACGGTAGCCCATTACACTTACGTGAAATTCACGTAGACACTTAATTCATTCTGAGTTTTGACATTTGCACATTGCGTTCATTCTGTGTTCAGCTCAAATATAAAGATGGTGGCCACTAGTTTTTTTCAAGAGCATTTTTGATATTCCGCTTGATCGTTTTCGAGGTAAATATGGTTCAAATACTGAATAATACTATATTAATTAAGAGTTTATCTAATTGATTAGAAACACAGCAAGGCCGACACGCAACGTTTGGAACGAACCAGCTCCTGAATGGTTTAGCACTGGCCGGAGTCAAACGGAGAACGTGCATTTACTGTAGTTTTTTACCCATTCTACAGACATGTTCGAATGCCGCTGGACTATACCGAGAATACAATTATACAGTGTTTCAAATCACCTACAAAATGCGTTGCTAATTTATGCTGGGTATCGACTGAATCTAATAAATATTTTAATTTCTCTAGTTTATTGCTTTTTTCTAGAAATTGAAAATAACCTCCGGAAGCTAACTCGACACAGGTGGTTTCATTAAAATATAATAATAACTTCTAGTGAAAAATTATGTGGGATTTATTGGGGACCTTCGTAACAACTACGTGAAAATCCAGGTAGCTGTTACGTGAAACTTCAATCGGACGGATGACGTTCATTAGTTTATGCGTTCATTCGGTGCTACGTTACATCCACGTAAATGCTACGTGAAAAGTGCGATGGAAAAAAAACCACGTATGTTTTCACGTAGCAATGACGTGTGGATTATTTTGAGTGTATATGAATAAGCCGACGTACCGTGAAACGGGGTAACATTGATCAGAATGTCCCTCCTTGTAACAATATCGAATCAACATTTATCGATGGAATATTGTCGATGCATGAATGGTGCTTCTCTTTCTTATATTAATGAGCTTATACAATCTAAGGTTTTTGTGAAAATTTAGTTTTGTTCATGTCAACTTTTCGAAACAATGATTGACACTACCAAACATTCATGTGGCATATGAGTTCTACAAATGGTCGGCGTTAAGTCAGAGTGGACCAAGTGACATTTTTCATATTTTGAGAAAAATGAGTTTAAAGTCTAACGCTCTGTAACTTTGGAACTCGTTGAAAATTTTATTCAATATTTCTACACATCTTTGTATTACTTTCAAACAATATAATGTGAAGTGATAATCATGAAAAATCATTACAAAAACCTCTGATAGAACGATTTTTTGATAGACTATGTGCACTTGGTCCACTCTGACTGAACTTAAGATCACTGTTTAGTGAGTTATTTCACTCTGACTGAACAATTTCTAGGAAAATAACAATCATTTAATGCTTGCATGATTAAACTGGGTGCATATCTCTAAGATAAGCAGATAATCAAGACCCTTCGACACCAGTATCCTAAATTCTTCAATAATCCATTTGTCAATGCCGAAATCAGTGGCATTACGATAGCTCGAAAATTAAGGTTTGGCAGGGTTAGGGCATTGAAGACCAGAAAAATTCAAATATGTGTTCAGTCAGAGTGGACCAAGTGAAAATCTTTAAGGTGAAGATGAATCGAAGCCAAAGTCCAAATTTTCAAGAGCACGGATCTGGAGAACCAAACATCCGTTTGAGCTGAAAACCTAATCGATTGGTCACCACCAGCTAGTGACCAATCGATTAAGTTTTCAGCTTAAACAGATGTTTGGTTCTCCAGATCCGTGCTCTTGAAAATTTGAGGTTTGGCTTCGATTCATCTTCACCTTAATACCGACCAAAATATGCTGGTCCAATAAGCGGGTTCTAGTACATTCCATATATACACCATAGAACTACCATAAACTTCGATCAGACTCTGAAATTGACTCAAAAAATGCAATGATCAATCAGTAGGGATCGCGAAAGCCGCGAATTCCGCGAAATTTAGCCTTCACCGTTAAATTTGAGAAATCCCGTGAAATGTCGCGAAATTAGTCAAATTTGAAGAATTTTTATGAAAATCACAGTGAATTCCAGTTTTTTGCTAATAAAAATGGTTTATTTATCTTGAAATAGAAGTTCCATATTTTTTTTAGTTCTAACTTGGATGTCTTTCTGGTTGACTACTCTTGTTTGAAATTTTGTATTAGGTCTCTGATATTAAATTTATCATCTTAATTTGTAAAATAAAGACTGAATTTAATGAAATTCTAAGAAATTTGCACATATAAAGGCTATTTTTATTAGAAATGTGTTTTTTTTTTTGGGTAAAATGGGACCGCGACAAAACCGCGAAATTTTGAATTGATCGCCTTGGTCAGACGCGAAATTTCCAAAATTTTGCCGCGAATTTCCATTGTCTCTATCAATCAGTTTATTGCTTTTCAACACTTGGTCCGCTCTGTCTGCACAGAAACTGTTGCAATTTCTGACCACCCATCCAAATATGGTAAATGGCCAAAAATCAAAATAAAATGCAACGAATTAAGTAATGTTTATTAATTTCTATTGATGGATAAGTAGAAGAATCATTCGATGTCAAAAAATCTGGCAAATGTCTTGAAATGTTTTTTATTCCCTCGCATTTTTTAGCACGCTGATCATTTTCTCTATTATGGTAATAAGCACTTGGTTCACTCTGACTGTACACTTTTATCGATTTTTCTGATCATCCAAAGAAAATTTATTACATATCTCTCGCAGTTTACAGCATTCATCAAATGTGTGAAACGGAGGTAAGGTAATTTCGCATCTAATGAGAGAATAATCCAATTTTCCCATGTTTTGTACTTGGTCCCCTCTGACTTAACGCCGACCAAATGATATAAGCGAGGAAAATGCCACATTTATTAAAAACGGCGTCGCCGAAAACGACTCCGTTGTCTAAATTTCCATAAGTATTTTCAATACGGAAATTGACGAATTACCATGAAGAATGCAGAATTCCTTGAAAAATTGCCTTTAGGCGTATTCTGCGGTTGAAAATGTTTTTGATTTTAAAATAACTTAAATAGTAAATGACTTGTAAGAGTTTGGCCTTGATGTTTGGCTTGAAGGGCCATGCATTCAGTAAGTAATGACATTCTCAACATCAAGTACTGATAATTTACATGGGATAAATTACATGGGTGATGAATGTAAAACCATATCAGCTCAATCAACAAATGTCATAAATAGTTTTTTAAACATGTATAAAACTTCCAGAAAAGAAAATACAAAAGTATTCTGCTCAAAAACGAAAGATTCGATCGACGAAAATACAAAAAAAATCTAGTAGCAACACAAAACGTTTAGTACGTCAATTTACATAACAATATCACAATATTCAGTAAATAAAAGGCAATTTTTATAAATAAATATTGTTTATTTTGATGTTATATACAACGAAACAATCGAATCTGATTGATAAGCTTTCTTTAGCTTGTCAAAACGCTTCATATCATATTTAATTTGTTACAAGCTTTGTCGAACATCTGTCTGTAATTTAAAGTAAATTTTTATTCGTCTGTCGTAAAAAAAATCTCTGAAAACGGCTGTCGGTTTATAATTCGTGTTCTTATGAGCACTTCCACAGTTATTAACCGAGAGCTTTATTTCTTAAGTTGTAATTTTTGAATTCGTATATCGTGTTGCAGGCACGATGATACTCTACGCCCATGGAAGTCAAGGAAATTTCTGTTATGAAAAATTCCTGGACCGACCGGGAATTGAATCAACCTTCAGCATGCCTTTGCTTTGTAGCAACGGACTTTACCTTTAGGCTAAATAATTGGGTTCACAATTTGCATAATACTTATAGCATATGAGCGAATCTGTCTGCCAAAGATTAATCCGACAAAAAACCCCCATGATGAAGAGGACAAATTTGTCGAAAATACAGTCGAATTTCGTTCGTTGCACTATCTTTAAGTGGGCTACGTTTTAATTGGGCTCCCGTTTTAATTGCACTTCAATCCTGCAAATAAATAAATAATTATGATAATACTTTGCGAAATTAAATTACTCCATGTACCGCCAACCTATCATTCACCGTGCATTTAAGTTTTCCTTATGACTTAATTTCATATCTTGAAGAAACGTTTTTGGTGAAGCAATTATGTGGCTCGTAGTGTGCAAACTTATTTTAAGGACATTCCAACCTTATTTACAATAAAAGATATAAAAAGTTTATAAAATGGCTTAACTATCATTTTTCATTGAAATTGCAAACCATTTCATATTCAATTAAAAACTTAATATGAAGTAGTTAAATCATGATATAACATTAAATTCAATATTACCCAATAATTTCATGCCTTTTTTACTAATACACGGTAATAGGACCTATACATATTACGGTTGTTAAGAAAATTTTCCGGTTTGCGGTAGCCGCAGAGTTCTACCGCAGCTGTCAAAGTTCTACCGCAGGCTTCGAAATCATTCCATCATTGAAGCAAACAATTCAATCATAGTATGCTTGAAAGAGAAAACGCTATGAAAAATAGCAACAAACAACGATCATCAAGACGGTATCCAAGGTATCATTGAAGCCTACTGATGATTCACCAGTGCAAATCAGTGATGTGACAGCTGCGGTAGCTTTTCGTTGCACCGTAAAACGGAAAGTTTTCCCTAAAATTGCAATATTAACAAGTGTTCATTCACCGTGCATTTGATAAAATCTCAAGGCTCATACGATGAAAATCATCATACTAGCGCACTATGGTCCAGGAATCAGTTTTACGCGGAAAGATGCATTTTGAGCTTTAGAATGAAACATTAGACAAAAACGGTCTTCTACAAAGTTGTTTGTATTAGTTAAGTCCTTTGTTTGGTTTTATTAAAAATTAGGGTGGACCACATTTTCATAAAAATTGTGTAACTAACTTTCTTATTTGTAGAAATTATATTATACATGCTTCAACAAAGTTGTAGACCATTCAATTTCAAGCAACTTTGCCAAAAAAAGATTTTTTGTATCTGTTAAATTGACCGATTTAGAGATTTTTTCCTACGGTGACATAGGGTGGTCCGAGCAAAACTGGTTTTCTGGCTCTAGAGTTTTCAATTCAAATTTCTCATCAAAGTAGTCTATGAAACACTTTTAGAGCTTTAAAAAATGCGTAATTTGGTGAGTGAAGAAACTCGCTATCTCCTTCCGTTTAGGAGTTATTGTTGTTTTTCTCTCAAAAACATGCCTACTTTGATTGTTAATATCTCTGATTGGGGCAAACATAAAAAATATCTTTTGACGGCATTCAAAAGACAAAATAAAATTGTATATTATATCAAAAATTACGAATGTGTTATTTTTGTAACTCTAATAAAATGCCTTGAAAAACAAAGGATTTTAAGCAGAAAAATTTTAATAACTTTTGAACTAATATAGATATCAACAATCTTTTTGCATGAAAATTTGCGTTTTGTTAAGGGGTCATGCACAAATTACGTCACGCTCTGAGGGGGAGGAGGGGGTCGAGCCAAGTGTGACAAGCCTTACAAATATTTCGGAGGACTCATACAAAAAACGTGACAAAGGGGGGGAGGGGGTCAAAAAAGTTGAAATTTAGTGTGACATAATTTGTGTACCATCCCTAAGTTCTTAAAGTCGTTCATAGACCGCTTTGACGAGAAAGCTGAAATAAGAAAGATAGGGCTCTAAAACTATTTTGAAGATTTTCATAGTATGTATTTCTTTATTATTTTGCATTTGAGCATGAAAATGAAATTTTAGACAAAAATGATCTTCTACAAAATTATTTCTAAAAATGTTAGCCTTAATACTTTGTCATTTGAAACTAGGGTGGTCCACAATATCACACATATCATATAATTAACTTTTTTATTTGCAAAAATACTGGTATATGCTCTTAGGCAAAGCGGTAGAACTTGAAATTTTGATCAACTTTGCCAAAAAAAGTTTTTCTGTAGCTCAAAATTTGACCAATCTAGGGCATTTTTTCCTAATCATCGCAGGGTGGTCCAACAAAAATAAGTTTTTCAACTCTAGTTTTTTTAATATTATTTTCTCGTCAATGTCGTCTATGAACGACTTTTAGAACTTTACAAAACGCAAATTTTCATGCAAAAAGATTGTTGATATCTATTTTAGTTCAATAGTTATTAAAGTTCTTGTGATAAAAAATATTTGACTTTCAAGACGTTTTATTAGAGTTACAAAAATAACACATTCGTAATTTTTTGATATAATATACAATTTTATTTTGTCTTTTGAACGCCGTCAAAAGATATTTTTTATGTCTGCCCCAATCAGAGATATTCACAATCAAAGTAGGCATGTTTTTGAGAGAATAACAACAATAACTCCTAAACGGAAGGAGATAGCAAGTTTCTTCACTCACCAAATTACGCCTTTTTCAAAGCTCTAAAAGTGTTTCATAGACTACTTTGATGAGAAATTTGAATTGAAAACTCTAGAGTCAGAAAACCAGTTTTGTTCGGACCACCCTATGTCACCGTAGGAAAAAAGCTCTAAATCGGTCAATTTAAGAGATACAAAAAATCTTTTTTGGGCAAAATTGCTTGAAATTGAATGGTCTACAACTTTGCTGAAGCATGTATAATATAATTTCTACAAATAAGAAAGTTAGTTACACAATTTCTATGAAAATGTGGTCCACCCTAATTTTCAATAAAACCAAACAAAGGGCTCAACTAATACAAACAACTTTGTAGAAGACCGTTTTTGTCTAATGTTTCATTCTAAAGCTCAAAATGCATCTTTCCGCGTAAAACTGATTCCTGGACCATAGTGTAGCGGTATCTACAGCGAAAACTTATTAAAATTATTAAAAATTCGATACTCTAACGTTAAATTAAAAAATGTTAATTTTTGGCGTTTCTACTAATAGTGTTAAAATATCTCATTATTGAACAGATTTTACATGATTTTGATTGCATGAACTAAGTTTTTCATAATTCATCGTGACAAACACTACTTCTTTTCATCAGTTTTATCTTATTTTGCCATCAAAGCAATAAGTTGTGAAAATTGTATTAATATTCTGTAGGAATCTGTATACGTGCACGGTGACTGGTGACTTGACGGTAGTTGAAAACAATTAAAAATTTTCGGTGTTGAAATACTACGTTAAAATTCTAAACATCAACGATTCTTACGGTTCGCCTGCAAAATCAAATAACTCAAAATTTCGTCTTACGATTTTTGTAGAACACCTATATGAACAAAATGGCGTTTATGGTTTCAATGACTTTTTTTTTAAATAACAGTAAAATGAAGCACCGTGCATTTGCAAACACACAATGCGACAGAGATGACATAAAAGGTGTGCCGATTAGGTAGGCGAAGGCATAGGGCGCAGAAATGTGAGACATCCGATTGAGGGTTTTGTTTTTGCTACAACTGACTGCTTCTCTGGTGTTATTGAACTTGACTTGCGGGTGCCTGCCAAGACGGACGGTCACCGACGAAGGGGCACGTAGCGAAAAATGATATGCTTCTCGAGGAAACGTGACGACGCCTATAGGTGTCTCCCTTACCACTATCTCACAAAAAAGCATGATTGCATACCCAACCAGTGGATTAGAACAGAACTGTAACAGATTTTGGTACGCAGTAAACACTTTTTTATGCGTCATAATTTTGGCTGGTTGGTAATTAAGATGAAGTTGAATCGACACCAAACCTCAAATTTTCAAGAGCCTTAATCTAGAGAATCAGAGATCAGTTCTGGTCACCACATACAAGTGACCAATCGATCAAGTTTTCAGCTTGAACGGCCGTCTGGTTCTCTAGATTTGTGCTCTTGAAAATTTGAGATATGACTTTGATTATTCTTCACCTTATACAGTATTGACCCGATTTTGTCAGCCCCCGATTTTGTCTACCCCCGATTTTGTCAGCTTTTTGACCCGATTTTGTCAGCCTATTTTAAATTTGTCAAAAAAATGTTATCATCATGTTTTACCACGTTTACTTTAAAATTGATGATGATGTTTGATGTCATGCACGCATGGATGTAGCCAGAGGGGGCAATGGCAATGCCTTTTATTAAGTGTTAAAAATCGATATTACCAATATGAGGGAGAGGGGAGCCCCTGATAAAAAAAACTGGCTACGCCCATGTCCATCACCCTCTTAAAAGTCCATGTAACACGTCAAAATTTGAAAAACAGGAACAAAATAAAATGACCCGATTTTGTCAGGTTCCCCATTTTGTCAGCCTAAAATTCATCGAGGGGCTGACAAAATCGGGTCCTTACTGTAATAACAAAATTTCGTTTACTTTAAACAAAATTGAAACAAAACATGTTATAATTAAAACTAAAATTGAACACACTATCTTTCCAGACCTGCATTATAACAAAAAATGTTATTTTCTGTACACGATAGAAAATTGCCCATTTCAAAGCAATTGCTCTCATGTTCTAAATCAACAAATTCAAAACAGCGTTCGTTATTGTAACTGATTTTGTTTTAACTGTGTTACAAATACCTCCGAAAAATCAAAGTGAAACAAAATTTGTTATTTGTAACATATTTTGATGTAATCGTGATATAATTTTGTTGTAGTCCACCGGTCGGGAGGACTAACACATAACTGAGTGTATGATTTCTTATGCAATTTGTTGTCTCCCCTTTCCCATTCCAGGGCCAGAATGGCTTCGAAGAGATCCGCCGGTTCGTCAAACAGGGCGGCGATTTCGGCAAGGACCTCATCGCAATCCTGCAGGAGCGCACGGAGATTGAGCAGATCTACGCCAAATCACTGTCGAAGATTGCCAGCAAGCTGAACAAGGCGTGCCGCGATCTGCCGGGAACGATCGCCGACTCGTGGCGAGCGGTTTCGACGGAGATCGAAAGCCGCGGGGAAATCCACCGACAGTTTTCCAACTCGCTGGCTGACGAGCTGGTGAAACCGTTGAAGACAGTGTTGGACAATCAGCACAAGGCGCGGAAGACCATCGAGAACAACGTGGACAAGTCGGCGCGGATTCTGGCCGAGTGGCGCGCGGCTGAACTGAAGGCCAAGAAGGGTTCGCACCACGCGTCGCGGGAGAACGAGAAACTGCAGGACGCGATGCTGGATGTGAAGTGAGTACCTCTTAGGATTTATGTCTATCAGTATATACCAGTGATTCTCAACCGGGGTTCCACGGAATCTTAGGGAGTTCCACCAATAAAAGCAATATTCTCTATTTCGGCAATTTTTCAAAAAGTTCTGAACAATGGTGAAACTTTATGTACCTCTCTCCAACATCATTTTCAGACTCCAACGTTCTCCATCACTGGGTCTGCTGCACAAAACCATCGAAAAGGAGTCCAAATCCTCAGAGAAGGACAGTTCTAAGCTAGAAACCAAACGCAAAAAAGCCGAAGATGCCGTCAAAAAAGCCGACGTCGAGTATTACACCCTGTGCATCCGAGCCGAACGGGCCCGCGTCGATTGGGAGATGTCCGTTCTGCGGGGTTCATCGATGCTTCAGTCCCTCGAAAATCAACGGCTCAATAACTTCAAAAACTACGTCTCCAGTTACTTCCGCCTAGCGTCCGATATGAATCCAGTGCTCACGAAGGTCACCGATCGGCTCGGTCCCCAGGTGCAGATGTGTAACGTGCAGAAGGATCTGGACGTCCTGAAGAACATCCGCCGAGCTACGGAAGGCCCTAGTGAACAGCTTCTGCCAGACTTTTATTGCGAGCACACCACCTTGGCGATGAACCGGGAAAGGAGAAAGCAATCGCTGGTCAAACTGCTGCAACTGATCCGCCAAGATCTGGACCGTGAACGACGGTCCAGAAACAGCCTCAAGGGATTCTCGCAAACCTTCGAACCCAACGTGGAAGGAAACCAGAACATTGCGGATAAATTGTACCATGTGAGTTGCCGGGCTGGGGGTGGTGTAAAAAGTTCGGGCGTTATAAAATAATTACGGCTTTGTGTTCACAGATAAGATCGATGCTAACATACTTGGAGGGTGCTAGGTACAAGCTGCAGTCGGCGCTGTTTGAGCTAGATCACAAGCCTCGGTCGAGTCATCCACTGGCGCAGCATATACAGGTATTTTTATTATCGGGGGACGAAGCGACGCCCGCACCCACAAATTATTTGTACTAACGTCTCTCGATTTTGCTCATTGTCTGTCTCGGTAGATAACCCGTGATCGGACAGGGTTGCAAACCAGTGTGCTGAAGGTGCCACTTTGGCTGAAAAACGAACAGGAAGAGGAAGATGATGGGCAGGTGTCGAATACGAATGGCGGTGGTTCCGGGTCGGATATCGACGGAGAACGCGACTGCGTGGATATCAAGAATGATACCTTGATTAAGCACATGGCGCAGAAGTACGGCCGAACGGAGGAGGATCATTATGTGAGGATCTTTGGGTTTAGTTTACTGGACAGAAGTTTTCAATTAATTTTTATTATACTTACAGAGTTTAAACAAATCCAGCAAACCGAGCACTCCACCGGATGAAAACGGTCCAACGTGGGACCGCGGCGTAGCTGATGGAGTTTCTAACCAGCCAGACTCGGATTTTGGTAAGTTTTAACCTTCTATCTGTGCCAATTACAAGGCAAAGTTGTCTTTGCATTGAGGACTTCAAATTCAAATCGCTTTAGTATCACGATAATAAAACGGATTTTTAATTTGGTTACTGTGGAAAAAAGTCCAAAAATTGCGGAATTCTAGAACTTTAGGCGTTTTAGCAACAGTTTCATGTAAAACTATATAGATTTGAAATTGTAAATTTTTACTCTGATTACTCTAACGATAATGACTATAAATAATTAGGTCTTATAATCATCAGCCTTCTATCGGATCTGCCTCCTGAGACATTTTGAGTCTTTGAACTACCGAACGACTTTATCAAAGACTCTGCTCATCTAAAATAATTTAATCTTGAGATATATGAGTTTGAAATATTTGAACCTCGCTTGCGGCAGTAGTGGCAGTAAATTTAATCAAGCACATCTGCACTGCACTTCAGAGCCTTTGATTCAATCAGCAACTGCTGAAGACAACAATCTTCACAATCTTCAGAATCTTGAGATATATGCCGTCATAACTAATTTTTGAGCTCCACAAAGAAACATTTTTTGAGCTAGAGCTATCATGTGATAAAATTCCCACATCGACAGCAGTTCTCTGCATATCATTACTAAAGAAGCAGGGCTGGTAGGGACAGAAAACTAGAAAAAAAAAACTATAGGGACCTCATGTTTAGAAACTGAAAGAAACTGAACAGTAACAAACAAATTAAACAGAAGTTACTCTTGAATCTCAATAAGAATGACTCAGGTAATCTGACAATACATTACTCGGAAATTGTCTCCAACAATTTATTAGAGATTTTTCGTCAAGTATTTGCTCAGCATTTCTTCATGAGTTGGACATGTGATTCTTTCATGAAATTTTTGTGGATTTTATCAAGGATTATCATCAAGAATTCAATTCAATGTTCCAACGGTACACTCAGAAATTATTACAGAGATTCAATCAGGAAGTCTTCCAGGAATATCTCAATGAAGCGCTCAGCTCCTTGTAAATCATCCTAAGATTTCCTTAATGATTTTTGTTCAAGACTTTTTCAAGAAGTCAGCCAATGATTTCCCTAAAAAATATTTTCAGAAATTACTCAGAGGATTTCTTTATGAATATCGGAATACTTCAAAACCAGATGACCAATGGACAATATCGACACAGATTCTGAAGTTAGAGGAGTTTCTTGATAACTTGTGAAAAAATTGTACAAAAATATTGTGAAACAAAAAAGTGATCGCGATTTTTTTTTGTGTTGAAAAATTCAAAACGATATATCTTAGAGCACAGTTGATCTTTTTCAAATCTTTTATCAAGCAAATCTTTATTGTGTCACCAATTATTGTAGAAACCAAAAACACATTGAAAATTGTGCAGTCTAAATATGAATACAAAAAGATTAATCTGGTATTAAAAACAAAATCTTGCACTAAATAGGATTTTAAAAGTGTCTTGTGAAGATTTGAACAACATTTTTATCAAACGAAAAAAAAATAGATTGACAAATACAGTCGACTCTCCACATCTCGATGTTCTATATCTCGATATCATAGGGAGATGTCGATGATTTCTTAGGTCCCTTCATTCTGCATACAATTTCTCTCTCCACATCTCTATATCCTCCTTATCTCGCTATCTCCATATCTCGATGTGTTCCTGTTGATTTTTCGTTCCCAATTTTCTCTCTGTATCTCGATATGACTATTATCGATGGTTACTAGATACAATTTTTGTGGTTCAAAGTAAGTAAGGAACGCACAATGACGTCTGAATGTTTATTATTTTCTTGGTAACGGAGTGTTTTTCAATCTAGTATTCAATAAAACATTGTTCTTTGTCTCGATCTCTCCCTATCTCGATGGTCCCTTCGATATCGAGATGTGGAGAGGCGACTGTATCTTTACTTTATACGAAACCTAAAACTAAATTCAAAAATTTTAAATATTGCTCCGAAAAAGCTCAATTTTGTGGGCTTCGTGGCCGTGCGGTTAGTGTTACCAAGCATTCAGTCGCATCGAGTCAAGGAGTGTGGGTTCGATTCCCGCTTCAGTCCAGAAAACTTTTCATCAGGAATGTATTTCGACTGTGCCACTGGGCGTTGCATGCTAGTCCGTTGTCTAGTGTGGTGCTTCCTTCAAAGGGCAAATCGTCCACTGGAAGCATTAACGTGTCGTGTGTATTAATTTTCGGATTAACGTCTTTTTCCAAAAGCCTTTTTTACAATCATTTTGTTTGAAGCTCTATCAAATACATCTTTTATGTCATTAGAGTGTTTGGTGGCATTCCATTTTCTCCTGTACAGTAATTATGCATAGAAAATTTACCAATCAAAACAATTTTTCGTTTCGTTTCAATCGGTTGATATTACTTGTATCAATAAACGAAATTCTTTGCTTTTAAATTAAGAGTACTGATATTGTTAATAGATTTTGTTTTAGTCATTTGTAAAAATTGCATAGAAAATGCTGTTTTATTGAAACCACTACATCATTTTCGAATACATGTCAGAATAATTAAATAGACATCCCTAGACTTATGAGATGTGTTGAACTTATTATACGAATGCGTTTAGTGGATGAGTTGGTGTTGTGCTCCGCCACTGATCGGTGTTGGTTGGGAGCACAATAAATGAATCAAAGTAATAGTCGCGTTTCGATTACGTAATCCGAAATTGTTGAGGGCTTAACGGTTTAGATTCCTGGAGACTAACAAATTGGGGGCTCGTCCGGGAAGCCAGAAGCCGTAGGATACGTGTTCGAAAACGTTTATTGAGAAAAAGTAACGCCGATATGGAGACGTGCTCATACCGGCAAAGTGAAAGTAGTTATGGTTCCCAAAGGGGAAATACTCTGCTTCAGTGCACAAACTTATATGATGATTTTGAAAATCATATGATCGACGTGAATGCTGCAATTTTACGTATAAGTTCTGAATTATTGAATATGCATAATGAGTTATTAGATCTTAAGCGAAGAAATTATGAATTAAGGTGTGAACTATCGAATTTGGAATGCCAAAATACAACGCAAGATAGCAAAGTGACGAATGATGAAAACAACATTGAAACGATCGGTGATCCGAACAATGGTGAACGTGCATATGAGTATAGCGCAGACGAATATTATCAACCGTCTGTGATGATTGAGGTTGTGCGCCTATCCAAACCAGAGTGGATTTATGACCAAACACTCTACTCATCGGTGCGATTGGTTCAGTGGAGCCAGAACATTTTTTACAAGTATCGCAACAGACGCGAAAAAGTTTCATAATTAAAACGAGCCAGGAAGTGTAATAAGCAGAAGCAATGGAATCGTCACACCAAATCGTATGCTGCTGAATATGGTGCATTTAAAATCTTTCCAAAACACGTGATACTTTGGAATGGATTCGGAAACTTTGAAAGTGAGGACGACGATTATGTTAACGACGATAACGACGACGATGATGATGAGAATGCTACGGATGCTGCGTAACACCATCGGAGTCCGATGCTGGTCAGGATGGCCGAATGTCAGAATAATTAAATAGACATCCCTAGACTTATGAGATGTGTTGAACTTATTATACGAATGCGTGTAGTGGATGAGTTGGTGTTGTGCTCCGCCACTGATCGGTGTTGGTTGGGAGCACAATTAATGAATCAAAGTAATAGTCGCGTTTCGATTACGTAATCCGAAATTGTTGAGGGCTTAACGGTTTAGATTCCTGGAGACTAACATACATTGTTAGGCATTTCTAATCATTAAACTGCAAGTAGGCTCGACTTAATATTTTTGAGAATGTTTTAAATGTTCGCTATTAAATCAGAAAGAAAATACAACATAGACTCCATTCAACATTCTTTCAGTAATTCTCCAACAGATTTTTTTTAGATATTTTCCAAAGAATCTATTCGCAGGAATTTCTCCAGAAAATTTACAACGAAGTTGCTCCAGAAGTGCGGGACCCGGTCCAATAGTTTTTTTTTCTAAATTTCAGGTGAAATATATGATAAGTGCTTGCAGGAGAGAACTCCGACAAGGATCTTTGAAGGAATTACAGAAATAATCGAACGAATTACAAGAATAATACCTGTAGCATTTTCTAGTGTGAAAACATACATGATTTTTCTAAATATTCATTGATAATTTACTTATTTAAGAGATTGCAGTATTATTCCCTGGATAAAATGCTGTAGAAATCCACCGAGATAAATTTCTTGAGATATTTCATGAAGATTGCCTGGTAGAATGTGTTCAAGTTCAAGGAACAGGTTTAGATTATAGGTTTTGTGGTATAGTCCAATGAGTTATTCATGGAGCAATTCCTGGAATTTCATACCTAAAGGGATTCCTATGAAAATGGCAGGAAAATTGCTGGAAAATGCATCGTGAGAACTCTTCGAAGAATTCTTGCTGGATTTTCTGGAATGATTCGTATGCGAATTTCTTCAATCCAAGATAAAATCTTCATTGATTGTACAGGTAAAAAAAAACTCTGAATCTTGTGGGAATCCCTTAGAGAACTTCAGAAAAAAACTCTGTGCGAATTACTGGAGGAAACACCTGACATGTTTGCTGAAGCAAAATCTGGAGGAAATCATCTAAGAATCCCTTGAGAAATGCCTTCCCGATTTTGGCAATACCCGCTTTTGCCTACTTCCGATTTTGGCAACATCTGTTTTCGGCAACATTTTCTTCCAGATTTTTGCAACACATTGAAAAATATTTTTAGTCGACTATTAAGTAAGTACTGAAATCTAACATTTGTAAAATGCCATAGTGATTGGAAAAATTATTCAAAAATATACATGGTGTCCGCAAATTATCCGTACAAACTTTGAAGACATGGCTCTACACAATCAAGCATAATAAATTCAATATTCTCGCATGGTTTTAAACATTGGCCTATTATATTCTTAAGATGTAAGTTTGACACATTTCCGATCTCAAATATTTACAAAACCAAACCAAATGTATTGAGGTGTCTTAAAATGAGCTGTTTTTCGACCTTTATGACGAAAGGGAAATGTCCATAGGACTAACTTAATTTCAACCGGAAAATTTATATTTCCAGTCTAACTTGAGGCCTCTGAACTGCAGGTAACTTCTAATAATAATAGGACATTTGGATTCATCTCTTTTAGATTTAAGGAATAACAGTATGAATCTGCAGTATAACTAGCGGCCCTCAGGAAAAACGTCTCCGGAAAATTTAAATTTGCCTATCTCAGTAACAAAAAATAATTTCGAAATTATTTGAAGTTGTATTTTGTGCCAACATATAGATGAATTATAAAAGGTACATGGACATTGATTTTTCATTGTTTTCAATGCGAGATCGTGTTTCCAATATTTTGCAGTTCGGATAATTTGCGGACACCCTGTATGTTAAAATTCAAGTTATATCTGATGTTCTGTGAAAATTTCATTCGAATCGGTTAATAAATAAAAGAGTTAAATAAATGATTGTGTAATATTCTTTAATTTGTTCGAGATGGCTGAAGAAAATCGAACAAAGCCGCCAAAATGTGTCCGTGTTACGCAAATTCAACAATTCAATCGGCCCTTTTCAGAGCCAACAAATGTGTTTTAAAGAGTTATTTGTGTAATATTCCTTAATGTGTTTACCACATACTTGCTATCATCTCTTAAGTCATCTCATAGCATCATACAATAATCGATTTATTACGAATAATTGACAATACGGCAATTTGAGGATGTTTCCGAGGACGCTGCTGCAGTGCCGTCGGGATGCAATAACAGCATAATGCTAATCTTGTACATCCCTTACCTGGACATCAGTTTCATATAGCCTATTTCCCAGATGAGAAAACGAAGAATTTGAAAGGAGGAGCATCACCTGCTATTCTAAGGGTATAAAGCATCCCTCCTTCGTTGAATTCGGTTTCATTCTGTTTTCGCTTTCGAGCTGTTAAGAGCTCCTCCAAACCTGCTCAGCTCCTCGCTACCAGAGGCAAGCTGTTAATCACCAAGCGGCGGCAAGTTTGTACGAGATGGCTGAAGAAAATCGACCAAAGACGCTTGTTGAAGCGCACATCGTCATCAGCACCGCAAATCTCACCGGGCGAGGAGGATTGCAACCAGTGCGCCGTCAAAATGTGTCCGTGTTACGCAAATTCAACAATTCAATCGGCCCTTTTCAGAGCCAACAAATGTGTTTTAAAGAGTTGTTTGTGTAATATTCCCTTATGTGTTTACCACATACTTGCTATAATCTCTTAATTCATCTCATAGCATCATATAATAATTGATTTATTACGAATAATTGACAATACGGCAATTTGAGGATGTTTCCGAGGACGCTGCTGCTGTGCCGTTGGGATGCAATATATTTTCTATTGTTAAGGAATGATTCAAATACTACGTAATTTGCCAGCTTTGGTTCCCCTTCTTTCCACACGTAATGAAAGATTTTAAATTTTGACGTTAACTACGTCTTACGGCAATATACTGGGTGTCAATTGAAAATCTATAATGTTGCGACCGTTACGATATTTAGTTTGAACTAAAGGAAGGCTGCAACTATGACAATCGACTTATATTCAAATGCAGAAAATCACTTGGCGTAGTTAACGTTATGCGGTCGTGTCTTGTACACAACCCCCACTGATTTTTTTGTTTGAAACTCTAATGTAATTTCAATAAAAAATAGGTAAACGTTCTAGAGGAGCTGGACGAGTTCCTGTCATATTTTTTTTTCTGGTTGTTATTCCTAACCATCTCTGGTTTATCCTTCAGAAGAGTTTTGCTGAAGTTCTTTCAGAAGAATACTGTAGAAAGTTCACTAGTATTTTGTTTCCGCCAAAATCTTTCCAAATATTTCGGTCAGAAAAGTGAAGAACAGGAGTAAAGGTAGGTTTCCACGGCTACCTTGGACCGCGATAACACTGATTGTGTTTTATATCCCTTTAATTTCGAGCTCAAAATGCTCAATTTCACATGCTTACTATCACTACCCAGCGAGAGAATAACGAATCAACTTGCTATTTTATCTGGATCACAATACAGAACAAGCCTAAAATTATAAAAACAAACTAAAATTATCAATTTCACATGTTTACTACCACACCCTAGCGGCAAAATTACGAACTCAACTGTTAGCCTAACGGATTTTTTTGATCTTCTGAACAACTTTGTCGAAGACTCGAACTTTCTATCTTATTTACCAAATTGTTTACCTTCCGGTTGTCCTTGACTTTCTGAACAATTTTGTCAAAGACCCGAACTTTCTGTCTCATGTGGATCACACGATATAACATGCTTAAAGTGATCAATTGTACATGCTTACTAGCGCCGCCTAGCGGCAAATTTGCTACAAACTACTTCATTCCGGATGTCCTTGATCTGCTGAACTTCTTTGCTGAAGACCGCACCATTATGGATCATCATCATCTCGATATATAACATCATGAATATTCCTGTTCAGAGATGATGCTAAACTTTTCAGAGTGATTCAATATACACTGCCCATATTCGCACAATCCCATAGAACATGGAACTGTTATGCGAATATGGGCAGTACAGCTGAGTGTTACAATATTTTTTCAAGCTAGTCCGTATTTATGACGGGTAGTGTATGGCTAGTTGCGATTGATCGAACAGGTCTGATCTTTACAGTACAGAAAATCTTCGTGCCTGTTGTTCAGCATTGTAGACTCCTAAAGATCCTGCGATAGAAAAAGAATTTTTATTTTATTTATTTCTTATATCTTCAACTAGTGTTGCACAGATATTTACTTAGGCTAGATATTTAATGCTTATAAGCAGACTTACTCAAATTAAAATCAAAGACGTCACATGTTTCGTTGAACAAACAGCAGCACATGGCCCAAGGTTCGTTGTATCCATAGTTTGTGCGATGGGCTGGTTGCCACAGAAGACTGTAGTTACGAAGGGGTCTTTGTGGAATGGAGAAATTGAGTTGATCCAAGATTCGTACAATGGATAAACCGCTCATAAGGCCGGTAGTCTTCAAACGTGGATTGTGCTCTAGGGTCTAGGAAGACCTGCAATCGTTGTACAGTCATCAAAAGTCATCTCTTCAATAAGTAAAAAGCAAAAACTCATTCTACAGAACGACAGAACGAGCGAATCATTTTGTATTCCTCGTGATGAATATTTTTGAACTCATTATAGACTTTGTTTCGTATGCACGAGATTTTTCATATTAAGTATAAACCATGATTGTGCACCATATTCACCAGATCTGTCCATTCCCCTTTCTTTCCCAACACAATTAAAAAAAACTAGAAAATCGAGTTTGGGGTCAAAAAAGTTACAAACCTTCAAAATCCTTAGGGGTCACATTGATCCCAGAACACAGACAAAGAGTTAAGAACAGAACATTTTCAAAGCACCAAACTAATTTGGTTTCCTAATCTTTTCAGACGAATTCTCCTCCCAGGACGAGGAAGAGGATAGAAGCGTGGCCAGTGGCATCGAGAACGGACATCACAACACCAACGGACACCACCATCCGCACAGCAACGGTTGCAACGCTGAAGAAACTGCGAACGACGGTGCTGCCAACAATAGTGGACCTGCGGTAACCTCGGTAGTCGTCGGTCGCTGCCGAGCCCTCTTCAACTACACACCAAAGCTTTACGATGAACTCGAACTGCAGCCGGGTGACATCTTAGATATCCACATCAAACAGGAGGACGGCTGGTGGTTGGGAGCGCTCCGAGGCCAGGTGGGCATTTTCCCCGCGACTTACGTGGAGGAGATTGCTTGAGCGTGCGAGAACTAGGGCATTTTGTATTAAATTGAAATTAATCTGTACATATAGATACGTTGCTAGAGTGAAGTAAGGTGCGATCGCGCTCGTGTGCCTGAGAATCAATTAGGTCTAGTGGAAGGTAGAGTGCCTCGAATATTTTAGTTGTTTGAAAGTTTCCTTTGCTAGTGGAATGTATTTTCTTTTTAATGCCGAAGACTAACCGAAATGAAAGCTTTTTTAACATCACAACCCTCTCTGTTTGCACGAGGAGGAAAGTAATTGTTGAATAATTTATTGATATACTTTGTAAAATGTTTTATAGAACGAAACGAGTTTTAAATTTAAAGAAAGTCTTCCCCAAACGAAACAATGAGCAATAATGCAAACGAAGCAATATTCGAGTTAAGCAGTTCAACCGTTTTGTACATAGAAACTTTCGGATGTAAAAGAAAAGAACCTATAGAAAAATCGTTTTGTATTGTTTCGTATTTAATAAAATTTTTGGAAAGTTTTTTAAAAGCTACCTATATACAAAAATATAAAACATGTCGTTATACTACACAGAAAAAAGACTCTTTTTTTATTTCCCACAATGAGCTTTGCTTGTAAATTCTCTTTGCACAATATTAATACCCCTAAACTCCCTCAAAACTCTTCCTCCGCCATAAAGGAGGAACTCAGTAGCGATGGCCGTCAAGAGGTCGTAGCCCCTGACAGTTTGTGGCGTTTGGAGTGTCGATTGAAAGACGAAGTGGACTTACCAGTGGTGGTGGCGGCGGAGGAACTGGAACCGGGAATGGGATGCACATGCACCCGGACGTCGTTCAACGATTGCCGGCTGCGACTGGCGACGGTTCCCTCCCAGAAGGGATTGTCCAGCGGGCAGCGATCGATGTATTTGCGCGGCACGAACCAATCCAGGAAACGGAGAATCAAGTGGCAAAGCGAAATGACTAGCAGGAATGGCCACACGCCACTGCGGAGGCAGCTGAAAGAGGGGTCAGATTAAAAGCTGAGTTTTATAAGGTTCTATAAGGTCTGCGTATCTTCAATACGATTTTTGCAAAATGACTTGGAGTTATACTAAATCTCGCGTTCAGTATCATAAGGGCGTAACTGCAGTTTCGAAGAAACCGAGAAAATCGACATTAAAATTTTCAACAAACAAAAATATCACATATTTTTTTGGTTTAAAGTGAATTTATCTGAAAATTCATACAAATACTATCACGACATTAGAGTATCCGGTACCATATGAATTTACGTAAAATATGCTGTAAAATGAAATAAATTGTAGTTACGCCGGTATGTCGCTTTGGAAAAAGTTACGCCACGTAGCAAAATCATTAGTTTTTGATAAATTAACAATTTTTATAACACCAAACAGACTCTGAGAGTCTCTAAGAACTTTTTGTTAAAATTTCATACCTACTGGAATCGAACCAGCTTCTCAAGTACGTACACTTTGGACATATTTACAATTAATGAAACAACACTTTCTTCGATAATACCATTTTAGTGTTCATGTATCGTTTACGGGAAAGTTTATCAATTTTCAACCAGAATTTGATCGAATTAAAACGAGTTATTGTTCTCGAAAGGTTTACACTGATGCAATTTTTTTTTAAATTCCGTCATCTAGTGGCCACATTATAACCGATTCCGGAAAAAAATCTATGACTTAAAATTTGCTTACCTGCAGGGGCACAAACGCACAATACCCTTCTCACCCGACCTGACCCAGTGACCCACCGGAATAACTCCGGCCACAGAAATATTTCCACTTCTAGAAACTAGATATGTGGGCCAGTGAACTGACAAAAAATCATTTGAATCCGTTAGGAATTCTCTGAGCGGTGAGGGTTTCAGTATTTTTGCTTTCACTCAGGCCTATACGGGTTTAATAGTGCTACTTAAAAAAAGATCTGGTGATCAAAAGAAGGGAAAATCGTCGATGAAAATGTTAGTAGATAATGCCAACGTAGGAAAGAAGGAGAAAATTGAGACCGTTAGCAATGGTAATGCCAGAAACATAGCAACTCCGTTTTCAATGATTATGCTAAATGACTATTATGCCAAACGACCGCTATGCCAAATTATTTAATGCCAAACGTCTTTATGCCAAATGACGCCCCCCCCCACCCCCCCTCTCGACCTCCTTTCCTTGGCAAACTGGTGAACTGCAGAAGTTGAAGTCAATCAAGCGAGCGGCTCTAAGAAAGTTCACTAAGTAACAAACACCTTCATCGCGCTATTACTATTCAAGGTCGAACTACGAATACCAGCGAGTTAGTCGTCACTGTTTCCAGCAGTATCAGCAAAGCATAGAGCAGAAACTTAAACGCCATCCGAAGTCTTTCTGGAAATACGTGAATGAGCAGCGTAAGAAGTCTGGTCTTCCATCCTCGATGGAATGGAATGGGTAGAACCGCATCGTGCCTCCAGGAGATATGCCAGTTATTTTATTCAAAATTCGCCAGCGTATTCAGCAACGTTCAAATAAGTAATGAATAAGACATGTTAGCAGCCAACAATGCTCCTCTAAACTGACAAACGCTGGACAATTTCGATGGTGACGACAATGCCAATTCCAGCGCCGTATTGCAACTCAAGTCGTCGTAAGTATAACCTGGACCAGATGGAACCCCGTCAGTAGTCCTTAAGAAACATATTGACAGTCTGCTTATTTTGCTGCACAGTTTATTTCGTCTATCAATAGGGTAACGACTGTTTATTTTGATCTTAATCGCTAACAGTTGGCGCCAGTGGCAAAAAGTACAGACAACAACCCTTCGAACATTCAGTTTATCTGTGCTGGCCGTCTAGAGGCGACACTGATGTGTGTATTCCTTTCACTGATCGCGCTACGCTGGATTCTTAAGTTTCTCAAATTTCAAACACAAGCGCATGGAAGAATGATAGTCGGTGAACGTATGGAAAACAATGAGAAACGTAAATTACTTGCAATTAGGAAACTGGATCGAAAAAGTAGTGATTAGAAATCAAGCGTAATATAAATACATAACTTTTTGTGTTTAGTTCATCTTCCATTGTGCTCTCTTTGCTTCAGGATTTCGTTTTTACTACCACTGAAAAAGAGTCATCTATTGCCTTTTCAGTTTTGAACATCGCTCTATTTCCACTGGAATCTTTCCTTCCCGCTGGAAAGCTTCAAAGATGTTTCCAGTGCATAAGAAAGGGAGACGTAAATAATTATCGTGGCATCACATCTCTGAGCTCAGTCTCGAAGCTTTCCGAACTCGTTGTCATAGAACCATTGCTATCACACTGCAACACGCAAAAAAATTGTGCGGTAAAAACTACCATTTTAGGGGGTTAACTTAAGCGCTCGCACCGGCAATTTTCAGCAGACCATAAATGCGCTTGATTTTACCATGTCTGTAGTCGAAATCAGATTGTTGTAAATTATTTCTGTCACATGTACCAGTAATGTGGTGGGATGTACCGTAAACATAGTAAATTGGCCTGAAATTCCATGGTAGTTTCAAGAATGGGCGTAGTCAGCTAAAATAGTAATTTTTACCACAGAATTTTTTCCCGTGAAGCATCAGCTTGACACATAGCATATTCGATAGAGTTCGAACTGATGCTAATACATACCGATCTATCCGCTGCTTTAGACAAGTTGGACCACAACATCGCCATTGCATAACTCGACAGCTTCGGCGTGTGCGGTAACTTCCTGAGCTGGTTCAGATCGTATCTCACCGATCGTCAGTTAAAAGTTGTGATAGAGGACTGCAGCTCCGACAGCTTTCTTGCTACTTCCGGTATACCATGCGTTATTTCAATGACGTTCACTAAGTATTTAAAGCCCCTCGATTATCTTACGCGGACGATCTGAAATTGTTCTTACGAATACGCTCAATAGGGTCCTAAAATATTTAATGAAATCTTGTTTTCTTTTAATAACACGAAAGAGCATGTTACTGCAACTACTTTAGCATTTTTCCCCGCTCAAATAACGGATATATCATATTAAAACTTTAATTTAAAAATTGGATCCATAAATGAACCTTGACACTTGAGATCATGTTTGACGTTCGCTTAGTCGACAAAAACACCACAGGGGTTCAACTTTTCAACACCGGGGTTGTTCCTTTCTGACATTTTGGAAGGGACACAGAAAACAAAATACACCCAAAATTTGAGTTAAAACCAAGGGGTGTGACAAAATTTAAAAAAACTTAAAAAAATGTTTTTTGGACTTAAACCATCGGAAAACATTAGAAAATTGAGTGAACATATGTTTTTGACCTAAACTTAAGCGTTTGCCACTAAAATTGGGACAGGGCTTTAGGACCCTATTGCTGAATGTTTTTTTTTTGCTCAGGACGAGTATCGAACGTGTGGATCACATCAAGGACCTAGGCGTTTTCCTTGATTCAGTTATCATTCAAACAACATATTTCGTACACCGTCAGTAAAGCTTCGACAAGTATTGGTTTCATCTTCAGAATCGCCAAGAATTTCTCAGATGTTTACATTCGCTATTTTGCTCTTTTGTGCGCTCCACGCTGGAATATGCCGCTGCGCTTACTCATTGTTGCCTGTTCAGAAGTTACATGAGCACTGTAGAAGAATTTGGAAATGGATATAAATCAATATCAAAATACTGAGGCGTCCGATTTGAAAACGGTCTTCGGCAAAGTTGTAGCTGATGAATGTATCTCACAGTGTCAACCTAGCTTTAATCCCCAGGAGTACATGGGCAAACACTATGACCGATTGAATGATTTGCTTGTTTTTCCAATACTAATTCCCATATAAATTTTGAAGGGCTTGTGCAATCTCAGTTCTCATCCGAATGAGCTCAAATTTTGGGAGGACACTCAGAATTTGATATTGAATCGAATGAGCGGTGTGGAGCAAAAACAATTTTTTTGAACCACTCTAGTGTACAGTGCATCGACATTACCCTTGGCCTCACAGGTTTAGAAGAAACGGCGGAACACGTTTTGTTCGTGTGCCCGCGTTTCCGCACAATGCGTGACCGCATGTTTGCCACATGCGGTGGGGACACGACCAGACCACAATTCACCACAGTTCATCGATTCTGCCATTCAACCAAAACACAAAGCAGCAGCAGCATCAATACCATCAGGCGTTGCGCCGCCAACGGTTCACACACTGCTTGACTGTTTTTGTCTCTCCACTATGACCGTTTTCGGGCAGCCATTCCAAGGTGAATGATTGAAAAAAGTTTTAAATCATTCAATCGCTAATATTTCGCTAGTGTTTTCAACTAATTGAAATCTATTAGCTCTAACAGAAAGAGTACAATCATTCCGTTGCGATACATATAAACAAGTTCAATTTCATGCTACCAAAGACAAATTAAAGACCTCCATGTCCCTTGCAGTTGTCCAAAATTTTATGGCTCATAAGGTAATCTAGAATGCCGTGAAAAGTGTACTGCGATCTGTCAAACTTGGGTACCTTTTGTACTACCGAGGGACGAAATGCAGTACTAGAAGTGGTACCCAATCTGATCCCGAGTGTGACGGACCTGATGCTACCTTTATCGAGCAAAAATGCAAAACCCCGAAAACCGCAAAAATCGTGTCACCACTGTGCTCGAGTCATTTCGCATTCGGGGTTGAAAAACGTTAGGAAGAAGAAGATTACAGTTTTGAAGAGCCGTGACATTTTTTGGTTTTGAACGGTCATGGTTTGCTTTGGATTTTGATGGTCGTGTAGAAAGATGTAAATTTAGAGGCGGTAAATGTTTGCTCCAGTACTTTTCTCATCACTGGACATGACTCCGGACAATCTGGTTCAGAGGATGTATGAAGACGAGTTTGGCTGGAATGCCGTTTCATCGGTTATCACCCACATCGTCTTGGAACTACAAAGGAGGTGGCGAGTGGACTCGAGGAGTGGCTAGTGCAGACGCTAAACAACAGGTGGTCCAAGAATTCGCAGTCGGCTACGTAGATCATACCGATGCCCTACGGTCGAAATCGACCCTTACAGCAATAAAGTGGCCGCGGGCAGAACATCCTGGTAGCGTTGCTATCGTGGCGCCGGCCTACTGGGTTGGATACTAGCCTCTGGTTGTTCGGGGCAGGTGGAGGCCCCTTCGTCAGCAATCCCAGCTGGTGCTAGCTGATAGGGCCTGAGCCTTCAGTAGGTCAAATTGTGAAATTCGCAGTATCAGTTCTTGATACCTGCGGTGCAGCTGGGCGCGGGCGTTGTGGTCGACCCTGCCCGCCTTCAGCGGACAATGGGAGGTAAGGACCACCTGGGAAGCTGGCAAAGCGCCAGCATGGTACCTTGGTGGACCCCCCTAAGCGTGCCATCGATGTTCGTTGCTGCATGGCTACGCAGCTAACCTGGAGGTTGCGATGTGCAAGCAATGCCTTCTTGGTGGTCCCGGAGAGACGAAGGGTTTGACGGCAATGGGAATGGTTTAGTGGGTTGGGGGTGTAGTCCTGATTACTGCTTGCATGTAGTAAATGGTCCCCAACCCCACACTCCCGAACCTTGGCCCGGCGTCTGTTGAGCAGATTATCCCCCCATTGCTAAAAAAAAACCCTTGGCCTCAGACCCTTATCTCCCCGGAACCACCTTACGGTATTTCTTCGGGAAGGGGCCAGTGCATATAGTACAACACGTGTAGCAGAAGTAGCCTAGGCAAACTCTTCTCCTAGCCGACTTAAACAATATTACAAGCTACTCCGCAGGGCTAATCCTCTGCAGCCAACTCTAGGTCTAACATAACATTCTAACATAATGTGAGTGACAGCCGTAGTTACTGCATTCCAGCACTGTCTATAGCAACCATGTCCTGACAGAAACTGCGTCAGGTGGAAGTTCACTTCCCCATGGTTTCTACTATACCGATCTGACACATTTGGTATTAGCCGATGGGTCCATCTACCCTTAGTGGAGTTATCCCATTCCTGCTGCCAGCTTCTGAGCGTTTCCTCTTTACACGTGTCCCGGACTCCTCTGGTATCCCTTTGGTTGAAGCATTGAACATCTTCCTTGATGATGAGCCCGAAGGGCGTCATCCCGGCCATGATGCACACGGTCTTTTTAGATACCGTCCGGTATGCTCTTGCTACTTTTAAGCACATTATCCTGTACGTGCTTTCCAACCGCTTTAGATTTCTGCTCGTTCTAAGCGCTTTTGACCAGATTGGTCCTCCATACCTTAGCATGTACATATAGATAGCGCCACGCTTGCCATTAGCTTGCGTTTGCTGGCAATTACAGCAGAGTTGTTAGACATCATCCTCGAAAGCACCGCTATAGCCGTAGATGCCCTTTTACAGGCATATTCAACGTGGCTAGCGAAGCTGAGCTTGTCATCGATCATTACCCCAAGATGCCTAAGGGATCGCTTGGACTCTATGGTGCAATCGCCTATCGAGATAAGCGCCCGTTGCTCGGACTTGCGGTTGTTGACCACGACCACCTCAATCTTGTGACGGGCCAGTCCTAGTTTCCTAGACTTCATCCATTCCTCAACTATGGAAATAGAGTGCACTGCTGTCAACTCTACTTCCTCCATTGATTCACCATAAACTACTAGGGTGATATCGTCGGCGAAGCCAACAATCTTAACACCCGTCGGAAGGGGCAGCCTCAGTACGTCATCGTACATCGCATTCCATAACAGCGGGCCCAGGATTGAACCTTAAGGTACTCCCGCGGTAATTCGAACGCTTTTCTGTTCCTCCTCTGTGTCATACAGTAGAATCCTACCATCAAAATAGCTTTCTAGAAGCTTACACAACTACACCGGTACCTTAAGGCGGTGAAGTACGTCTGCTATTGCTTCCCAGCTGGCGCTGTTGAACGCATTCTTCACATCCAGAGTGACAACCGCGCAGTAACGGATGCCGCTCCTTTTATGCTCGATTGCCACCTCAGCGGCTCTACCCCATTTGGCATAATGCCATTTGGCATAATGGCCATTTGGCATAACGGCCATTTGGCATAATTTGAAGACTAATTTCCTCAAATTATTGTTCTCAACTTTTGAACTGATAATGATCTGGCTAAATGAAATGCATGTCATCTTCGATTCGAAACAATATTATAGAATCATTTTCGATTTCCGACCAGCGCCCTCCAAATCACACTTGTAGCTGTGAGAACTCATTCGCGTAGAGATGCTTTGCCTTAAATGATTCAACAATCAGTTGTTGAACGGCTTAAAATCTCGCCTATTGCTGAAGAATATGTGTGTTCCTAATGTTCAACAGCGAGCATTTGATGCATACACTAATTGGCGAATTACCCTATTAGATATTTTACCTTCTTTCAAATATAAGCTGTTCTTTTAGTTTGCAGCGTAGCGAATCATAAGCATGCCATGATCGATTTTTATTTACATCGGACGCCCTTGATACCGTGTTGAATCGAATTTCCAGCTTCCAGCTCAGGGCACTGACCTCAATGATTCCACAGTTGCACGGGCAATGTTGCTGAACAACGATCGGAAACGCGAGGCACGATGAATTTTCGTAGGCATCAAAACAGAATCTGCGAATAAACACAAACAACCGTTCGGGCGCTTCATTCGTTCGTGTTTCATTTTCGAATCGCTGTTTCTCCCGACGCTATCATCGGGTGATTTTCCATCGCTTGGTAATGTGAACGGTACGATCCACGCTGCCTGCTCTTCGCGAAGAACAGAAATATATTCATTTCGATCATCTTCATGTGGGCTTGCAACAATCACGCTAAACTTGCTCCGCTCAAAAATGAGTGCCGAGCGCACAAAATTGGCCTCTTTTCGTGCAGCACAGATTCTGTGCAAAGGGGCTGTACACAGTTTTGTGCAAACGGTGGTAAACAAAACGGAGTTAATGAATTGCGCACAGAGGACGAACGCTTGGAATGCGGAATTCGTTTCCATTTTTGTTTTGCTTCTAAAAACATTAAAAAAAACATTCCAATTTTAAAGATTTTCAGAGATTTTTTCATTTGAATAGCCGAAGCGGAAGCAAATAGGGAAAAAACTTTCGCATTTGCGACCACCTTCCGGCTTTTTGCTAGAAAACATCTCAGAAAACTCCCCATCTTACCAACGGCCAACTGTTTGCTGCCACGCGGGATATCATTGACAGTTCCCTTTCCATCGATCTTGGACAGCCGAAGGCAAAACTTCGGCAACTCACAGAATTAGTGCGACCTACTCAGAATTTTCACTCAGTCAGCCAGTTCTGCATTGGTTGCCTCATTCTGTGTAGTTTTAACACATGCGCTGCGTGGAGCTGGCTTAGCGTGAAGTGTTTGCTTGACTTTACGAGAAGAAGCAACCTTGCAATGAATCACGAGAATGAACAGCACGTGGATAAATGAATCCTACGAGGGGAAAGGCTTCGCGAACCACTTATCGGTGTGTTCATTTTGCTTCTTCGACGTTGCATCCGTTCGTTTTTTGCGATGCTCTTCGTGACGCAAAAATGAAAAATGAATTTTGGCGAATGTTGGATCGCGAAGATGCGTCGATCATTGTTCACGAAGAAGATCCATCGCAACCCTGTGCACGGGTAGAAATCAGAATCCAAAAACAAGATTATGACTCATGATATCATGATTCCAGCGTGTTTTCATCTTATGAAAATACACCATGATTTAGACTCATGATATTCAGAGTCAGATTGCCGTAACGCAACACACGCGTTAGTTTTTTGTAGCCGATTGCTCGGAATCATGATTCAAATGCCAAAAATGCTGAGTCGCGCATCCGTTTATGATCGACAAAATATAAAAAAAAGTTAAAAATAGCATGCATTGAGATTCGAGCCAAGAACCTTCCGATTGTGAGCCACGTACTCTATCACTCAACCACTTTGTCATCTTGAATTTAGAGTGATCGATACGAATGAGATGAAGCAAAGTGCGCCGCTTAGTGTTTTCACACTGGATGTTACGCTTATGAGGAATCATGATTATGACTCCAGGAACCATGATTTGTGATCCTGATATTATGACCTAACCAATTTATGAATTTCATGATTTGTAAATCATGGTGTGGGGATCAGATTTTTATCCGTGTGCTACACCGTTATTGCAAAAACAAACTGTACCTACACAAGGAACCAACGGAACCAACAGACGCTACTCAAGATCAGTAGCATCCTCAATGTGTCGTACTTGTACTGGTGCTCCCATTATTATAACAAACAATAATGATGCAGACATATCTTTCGATTTTTTTTTTCACCCGTCTAACGCGAACCGGCCACAATTGATTTGGATTCCATCGTTCGCCCACCAAGAAGCATGCAACAAATTCATCGGTTCAAACACTACTCGGTGATGTGGTCCATGATATGATTACGCCTAACCGGATTCCTGATATTACTCGGGTACGCTTTGCATGTCAAACGAGTGTGTTTCTGGTTCCATTGCTCGCTCTCGTTTGAGCAAGTTACCAATGGACCAAACACTACTCAATCATGGACACTGTCCTTAATAGCTTAGCTTAGCTTAGCTTAGACTGACTACACATATTAATGGTTGCTATTCCGTGATTGACCGAAGTCAGTGAAAATGCACAAAGAATCAACTAGAAGTTCAGCTGGGATTGGCCATAATCTTCTTCAGTGTGCATAATTCAGTGCCTCTATTTATACAAGGTCAATAACGGCGCCGGCCACGTCCTTGCAGTCAGGTGGGATTGAGGGAAGGAATGTTAGTGTGTAACCTTTGCTATTTGGAGACCGTGTTTACCTCTGCATCTCCACAAAGGTTACTGGGAGGGATGTTTGTTAATGGGGAGGATCGTTGGGTCAAAGGATTCACTTTGATAAGCGATTAGACCATGATAAACAATGATTTGTGAGATATATACATGCTTATACGTAAATATAATTGTTCATATAATTTCTATGTAGAGGAAAATTATGCCGACACTTGAGGTGACGAACCATTCAAAGTTTGTTGAACAAATACCTAAATGTAACATTCCTACAGCTGTCAGTACGAAAGCATGTGTTATTATATTTTACTCATTTGAAAAGAAACAAAAGACTCAATTGGTTGGGACAACATAGAACACTCTTATTCTTATGCCGACACTTACAGTGGCGAACCATCCAAAGTTTGTTGAATGAAGTGAACCTTTCGCAAGTCTACACTTGTAGTGTCGAACCATTCAAAGTTTTTTTAATTACAAAAATAAAGGTATATAAGGGGTGTTCTGAAAAAAAATGTTAAACATAAATAAATCATGAATCAGAGTTTGTGTCGACACTCACAGTGACGAACCATCCATAGTTTGTTGAAACATCATATTTACATCCCACCATTGTAACGATTAAATGTGCAGTCATACATATTTTATAGATTAGAAATAGTAGGCGCGCGACCCGAAAAAAAAACACGGACGACAGCTCGGGCTTTTTTGACGCACTGCCCAGGAGCAAGCGTCAAGGTCGTCGAAAGATCAAAAAGAACGAACCGATCGCGGCACTTTTTAACTTACTCCAACCGAACTCCCCGATCACGCCACTTTTTCACTTACGAGATCGACGCGCGACATGTTTGATCCTGCCCTCGTCGCTCGCTCCGGCAAAAGCAAGCGTCAAGGTCGAAAGATCAAACAGAACTCTCAATCATGGACACTGTCCTTAATACACCAAAAAGTCATTTTTCTTCTACCTTATGCATGGAGAATGTAGAGGACGTCGTAATTATGGACTTTAGTCGAAAAAAATCGGAATTTAGTCCAAAAACATCGTGAAAGGGCCTTTCTCCGGCTTTCAAAGCGTCCAACAATTCGTTATAATTCCCTAAACTGCAAAATCAAAAGAACAGCTCATGGTTGAAAGAAGGCGAATTTTACTATGGGGCTGCCCATTAACCACGTGGTCATTTTTAAGAAATTTCAGACCATACCCCCTCCTGACCACAAATGGGGAATTATAAAGTTTTTATGGACCGTGGTCTTTAACCAGACCCCCCTTTCCGCCGATAAATGACCATGTGGTTCATGGACGACCCCTTATCCTAATTCATAGTCCCATATGCTATGAGATGCCTCTCTTCTTGGACTAAAAATCATTGTCAATATTTCTCGCATACTCTGAGATAACGCCCTAAAAGCCATTGGTAGCCATGTGTGTAACTCGTTGTTTCTGAGCAAATGAAAGAATAAGCATCCAAACCAACATCACGGGCAGGTAGATAATGATCCTTTCTTCGCCATAGCGTTATGAAATAACATGAAAATCCATACAAATGCTCAGAAACAATGAGCTACACACATGGTTACCAATGGCTTTTAGGGCGAGATCAGAAGTTATGCGAGATTTGACCTTTTTCCAGTAAATTTTACTTGTCCTAGCCAAACATTTCAAGCACTTAAAATATTGAAATGTGAAAGAAAACAAATATCTTTTTTAAATTATGCCAGATGGCCGTTATGCCAGATGGCCGTTATGCCAAATGGCCATTATGCCAAACGGCATTATGCCAAATGGCATTATGCCAAATGGGGTAGAGCCACCTCAGCTGTCTGAACGACCGACTGGATGGCGTCCAGAGTAGATTTACCTTTCCTGAATCCAAACTGGTTGTTGGACAGGCCATCCGCACCTTCCCTATACGGTGCTATCCTGTTGAGAATCAACCTCTCCAATAACTTGCCCGTCGTATCTAGTAGACAGATAGGTCTATACGTCGACGGGTCACCTGGTGGTTTCCCCGCCTTTGGTAGTAGCACCAATTCCTGTCGCTTCCATACATCCGGGAAGATTCCTTGATCAATGCAGCGTTGCATCGTGGTTCTGAACATGTCTGGATCCGCGTTCACTGCCGCATTTAAGGCAACATTCGGGATACCATCGGGTCCCGGTGCCTTGTTTGACGCGAATGATTTCACAACTTCTGCCAGCTCTTCGTTCATCACTCTCACCCCTTCTACTCCTTCATCAGCCGCATACGGCGCTGGGGACCATGGGCTTATGGGATGGTGCGGGAAGAGTACATCGATTATCGATCGCAACAACTCGGGCGACTTCTCTTGGAACGCTATGGAACCTTTGGTCTTAGCCATTACCACTCTGTAGGCGTCACCCCATGGAGTCGAATTGACACTCTCGCATAGACTATCAAAGCATGCCCGTTTTCGACTCTTGATTTCCTTTTTGAGAGCCAACTTTGCCTCTCTGAATGCTGCACCGCGTTCTTCTCTTTGTGCTTCTGTGCGTGCGCGTTGTCTGATTATGTCTGAATGAAAGTATCACACCGAACATGATTAAGGAATTATAGATTAAATTAAGTAATTGTTATTAAAAACAATAAATAAAATATGAAATGGGATGACTGTTTCTATTATTTAATAGAATACATGTTTGTTTATCAGATCACGATTAAGGCGAAGTAGGCCATCATTGAAATTTGTACGCGTCGTTGATGATTGTCGTTAATTCATCTCACGATTTCGAATCAAAGAATATCAGTTGGTTTTGCACTGACACAGCTGAAAAAGTATTAGCATACTTCATGCATGTTAGCGCCTACAGTGATACTTTTTCAAGTCAATATAAACTATCAAGACTGAGTTTTATCACTTTGAAATGCAAGCTGAAAAGTCATCATTGTTGCCAAAACGAATGACGGGCTACTTAGCCTTAAAAGAGAGCATATGTTTTCCATAGCTGACATAATAAATGCGCGGTAAACCAATGCATTTAATAGACGACTTTACTTTATTATGCGAGGCGCAGAAATTCTCGCTTCATAATGTTCAAAAATCATTGCAATAAGGTGCCGAGAAGTTGGCGAGAAGGGCGAAAATGCGACCACTTCGACAAAAAATGAAGATTTTTCAACAAATGAACTAAATCCGATTATTTACACGTGTTGTTGAAACATTGCTTGAAAAACCCCATATTGCATTTAAGGATGAGAAGAAGAATAATACTAGATATGCAACTGTAATACAGTAGCAGGTCACAGAGTTTGTATGAACTTTCACCCTAAACAACATTAGGTACATTAATGTGCTTGTCTTTGAAAAACTCAGACAAAATATCAGAGCAATAATGTGTATACGAACCAGTATGAACAAATTCTTGAACAGTGATGCAAAATAACGACTCTACTCACTTGACCATCATTGGTCCGAGTGTGGATTCCTTCTCCTGGAGCACCTTTCGGTAGACCTTCTCCGTCCGACCCGTCACGTTGTCCCAGTTGTACAAGTTAGCTACCATATTGTTCCTCTCGAACGGACAAACCGGCCCGCCTCCCCTCCATTCCCGGCATGCCCCAACCGATCCATCCATGCTGCCATTCATATACATGCACCCGATCTGTTTCTTCTCGGCCTCTCGTCTAATTGCTACCATCAATCCACGGTACACGGATTCCACCGTGGGCTCCGTCAGAATGATTAAGCTATCTGGCAGAACCTCGGGGATTCCTCCGACTCGCGTTGAAACCACCTGCAATCCGCAGGAAGCTGCTTCCACTATCGCCATGCAATAGGCCTCGGTCAGTGAGGTGTTCAAAAAGATGTGTCCTTGCGTAAGAACGTCCCTCACTTGGCTGTGCTCCAAGGCACCCAACATCGTCACCCGATCCTGCATGTTATTCTTCTCTCGAATCTCCTCCAGCAACGCCCGTTTGGGTCCATCACCTCCCACAATGAAATGAATGTTGGGACAATGTTTGAGCTTTGGTAAAATTCCTGCCAGCAGGTCGACTCCTTTGCGATAGACTAACCGCGAAACGACCACCACGTTGATGCGATCCGGATCCGATGGCCGGTGGCACGGGTTTGGGGTGAAATGTGCCGTGTCCACGGCATTCGGTATCACCGAAACCTTATCCTGGTGCACTTTGGCTCGAAGCACCGTGTTCTCTTTACCTGAAATTGAGTGGAATAAATTTATAAGTTGGAAAATGTAAGAGATAGCGTTTGAGTGTCTTTTGAAGATTCTCTGGTTAGGTATTTCGAACCATAATTCACTGCGAGAAGAAAAATATTGACTTTAGTAATCACTTTAGTCAAACGAGACTTCTATTAACAATAGAGGTTGTTAAAGACTTGCATTGAAAAAGAGACCAAGTATCTTTAAAAGTTACAAAATTTCTTAAAAGTGGCTCGCTACTAAGGGCTGGGCACCAACCAAGGGACCCTACTAATGCAAAAAAAAAACTTTGTGGGAGTCAGTTTTTGTCAAAGTTTCATTCTCAAGCTTTGAACGAATCTTTCTGCGTAAATCTGCTTTCTGAACCATAGTTCAATGTGTAGCAATAAAAGAAAGAACACTTACCCGTGTGAGAAACGCAAATACAGTGATTGCAGTTCGCAAGAGATATTTCCAGGAATTTGTTAGTGACCACAGCCGACAAATCCGCGAATCCGAACAAACTGTGATCGGTGAATACTGACTGAAAGCGGACAATCGAATTGAGTCTCAAGAGTGCATTCCTGCATGCAGAACACATCTTACCCTCAACCCGAGCAGCTGGCCCACGTTCATGGCCTCGTGCGCCAACGTGCTGAACGCCGAATGGCCGTGCACGATTTCGATCTGTTCCCGGACCAGGATGTACCTCAGCAGTGGAATGTTACAGATCATGGTCGGCAGAATGACCTGGTTGTAGAACACCTTGATGGGAATGTAGTAAACCTTGAGGCCGTTGGTCATGTAGCGGATGCCCTTCCGGTCGCCGTACGAGTGCGTCATGATGACCACTTTGTGGCCCCGGGACAGCAAACACTGCGACAGGTTGAAGATGTGCTCCTCCACTCCGCCCATGTTCGGGTAGAAGAAATCCGAGGCGATGCTGATATGACAGAAACCAACCGTGATCAAATATATATAAATTCCCTTGATATTATTTGACTTACCATATTCTCATGCTTTGGGGTCAGTACATCACAATAACAGTAATCACTAGAACACAGTTTTATTGAGGAGTAACTTGGTTCAAAGATTACAGGCCGGAAATTTTGATTACCAATTTCCTACCCGTTACATTTAAGCACGGATTCGGCTACTAGCAGCTGACGTGCAAGATTTAAAGGGAAGAAAAGAGGAGTCAAAACAAAATCGAAGAACAGTAAAACAAATCGAGTGACAGTGATGACATCATCTTTCACGCTCGTTCAAATCTACTCAAAAGAGAGTAACTTTGACTCACTTTTGAAGTTTCAAGGTGGCTGTCAAAAGTGAGTAACTTTATTTTATCAAAGTGAGTAACTTTTTACTCAACCATGAAAGAAAACGACCTTACTCACTTTTGAGTAAACACAAACATATTTGACTCACTTTGTAAACGTCAAAGTCTTGTGTAAATTTCGCGCGTTCGAACTGACAAATCCTCCGTTGTGGTGGAATTTCTTCCGTCGACTTGATGTCGGACTATTTTCAAAAACAGTCGAGACAAAAGCCGAGCCGGCAGAGCAATGACAGTTAGTTTGCTTGAACCGGCGAATTCCAGATTAGTGCTGTGAAGTCAATAATCTTGATATCAAGTGAAGCGAGGTCGGAGTCAAAATGACCAAGTTTTGGTTTCGATCGAACAACCGCAAGAAAAAAAATATAAACAGTAAGTTTTACCGTCGTACTTTTTATTGGACTAATTATCAATTCTTTACAGTCTAACTGGGAAAGCTACTGGCTTGGTCAAACTACATCCTCCACTCGATCCTCCATGACTTTCATCAATCCTCCAGAGATTTTAACATCCGGGGATCCATTCCAGAGCAGCGAAAATTTCAACACAAATATCATTTTTTTTATTTGTTATCATGTATTATTCATATAGTTGTATAAGAGATAAAGAATAAATGTTATACTCTTTGTATATTTTTTTATTATTTTATGAATAACATAATACATTGATTTCCAAAAATATTATTTCTTGAAGTGAGTGACATCTACTCACTTTCGCAAATTTAAGATTAAACGAAGTGAGTAAGTGTTACTCCCATATTGACATTTGACAATGTTACTCTAAAGTGAGTAACGATGGTGTTACTCACTTTTGAGCAGTTCCACTTTGTTCCGAAGTGAGTCGAAATCTACTCACTTTTGAGTAGATCTGAACGAGCGTGTTGGTTGTGACATATTTCATATGTTCAACTCACCACGCCTTATCGGCCCAAGTACAGCAACACTGCAAAAAATAACCACACTGATTCAATTCGACCTACCACTTTGTAACGCAACGCTTTTTGTAAGTATGTTTCACTAATTTTGTATTAACTGTAACGTATGAGGACACCCACCCACCCAGCGTTATGAAATTTGTAAATGGACCCTTATTACGCGTTGCAAGAAAAATTTTGATTCCTGGAAAATCCATGTTAGGGCAGAAACACATGTTTACTCAATTTTTAAATGATTTTCATTGGTTTAAGTACAAAAAACATTTTTCTATAATTTTTGAGATTTTGTCACACCCTTTGGTTTAAACTCAAATGTTGGGTATATTTTGTTTCCGTGTCCCTTCCGAAATGTCAGATAGGAACAACCCCAGTGCTAAAACTATATGCCCTGTGGCATTTTTGTCGAAAAAGTGCATGTCAAACAAGATCACAATTGTCAAGGTTCATACACAGTTCATATTTGGAACCATTTTTAAAATTGAAATTTAAAAATGTTATAGCTGTTATTTGAGCTGGAAAACTTGCTTAAGTCACAGATAACTTAAGTAGTTGCAAGGGTTTGTTCACAAATTTCATAACGCCAAAAATGGCCATTTTTGACACCCACCCACCCCCTTGTAACGCTTTTTATATGAGTGTTCAACAAATTTTGTATGAACTGTAACACGCCAAGGACACCCACCCACCCCCTTCAGCGTTATGAAATTTGTGAATGGGCCCCAATAACATGCTCTTTCGTATTATTAAATAAAAACAAGAATTCATTAAACATTTTAGGACCCAATTCATCGTAGTGACCCGCGACTTCAAATCTCGCGTACTCTGGGATAATGCCCTAAAATCCATTGGTAACCACGTGGAAGCTTAACGACTGTAGTTTGATCCGGAATAGACCATTTCCGTCAGATCTAACCCCCAGTTTTTGTATTTTTCTTTGAAAGATAATCATTTTTAATGAATATTAACGCTTTCAGATTTTGTTTATATGCGCTCCTGATTTTCTTACAAATTTTTGAAAACATGGATACTCACCACATTTTGAAAAAAAAATTCAAAATGCGGCACAGTTTGTTCAACCCTATGGGTATCAGTGTGGTGATTTTGCAACAGTTTCTCGATTCCACCCCTGCATTGGGATGCTTGTTTATATTTGGAAACGTCAAATCAGGTTTTTGAACCAGGTTGGAACTTGCGCAACCCGTTCTGAATCACAGTTTCAGCCCCAATCCGATTCAGGTCTTCCTTTAGGAAAATATATTTTCGTCCACAGATTCAAAATTTAAAACCAACCCCCACACAATTTTTTCATCCACCCAACAGTTACGGTACCGCTAGTTCTATTAGAGGCTATTTGTTACTATTCATGCTGACAAAGAAATGCCTTAATCTATCTGTTGATCCGGAAGATTTCCGCTGAGGCAGTAACAGCCGCGCAAGGAAGTTTTGAGCGGCTGTTGCTGCCTCTAGGCGGGAATCTTCCGGCTTATTCAATCCTCGACGGCACAGAACAGAGAGATCAGTTATCTGCCGACTACAATCCTTGTCGTGTAGTGTTCGCCGGGTGCGGTCATAACCAGCCTCCTGACACCGCCCATACAACCCCATTGAAAAATAACGAGCAAACATCTCTGGTTCCTACTGGGAAGTGGTTCCCACTGACAGCTCAATGTTTGTAAACAAAAAACCGTTTGAGGACTAACAATCGATGATGGCGAAATCTTTTTCTCCGAAAAATTTCTTTTCCCGCATAACAACTGTTATTTGAACAAACAAACGGTTGCAAACTATTATATTGTAATACAGCAAGTCAATTTGGGTTGATGTGATTAGCTAGAAACACAGTTTAGTATTGGAGGAAAATTTCCATAATATATTTAGGGCAATGTACGTTGTTGCTCTTGAGTTTGATGCTGACTACGAAAACATGGCTGCCTAGCACCGGGTTGGTCATAACCGACCGAAGCGGTTATGGTAGTTTCCGCGGTGATTACGGAGACTTCAGGAACCATGAAGGAAGGAGGGAGCGAAACCAGCGGAGTCAATGTCATATATAACAGGTCCGGCTCTTAGTATGTGTATGCTTGTATTAGTCACGAAAAAGATGTAAACAAAAAATGATCAGCTGATGGTGACGACAAGGCTGCGAAAAATTTTGTTCGCAGTTTTCTCAACGTGACGTCATCTTCGGCTGCTTCGTGAACTTTCGGCTCGCCGAAGTTGGCATTGCACAACTACCACTTCAAAACTGATATTATCACAAATACTGATTTGATGTTCGCCCACACCTCTAAATACCCCACATCGCAGCGGAGCCCATTATGATGAATGAAAACATAAACAAAAATCATCTGGTCATGCCAGCTGATCTAAAATTCACCACAACGTGGTGGCAAAACCATAGGGGAAAGAGGGGTCTGCATTTTTTCGAGGTGAAACAAATTGTAGGGGACCGAGGGGTCAACTAACGTGCCGCAAGTTTTTCATTGTTTTCTAATAGTTATAGGCTCTAAAACATATCGGTTCCTTAGGAAAGTTTGTTCAGTAAATTGACAGAAAGCATATAAGCCAATAAAAAATTTTCACGGAATATAGACCATGTGATGTTTTCGGCCTTAGCAGTCTAAGTAGCAGCAAAAACAATTTCGCATCTACATAGGATGTAGATGCGAAATTGTTTTTGCTGCTACTTAGACTGCTAAGGCCGAAAACATCACAATTCCGATAACCACGTGTGTAGCTCGTTGTTTCTGAGCAAATGAATGAATAAGCGTAAGGTAGAGAATAACCTTTTATCACCATAGCGTTGTTAGATAACGTGTAAATCCATTCAAATGCCCAGAAACAACGTGCTACACACATGGTTATCAATGGCTTCTAGGACGAGATCATATGTGTGGTAACCAGGGCTGGTAAGTATCATGACCGGCTTGCGACACTGACGAAACGAGTCTCCTCACTGTCGCAAGGCGAAACTATATTTCATGTGCTCACTTCGTCAAGTCGCAATGACAGCTCTCACGATAGCAATTCTAATGTTGTTTTGCTATTCAAATTTGTATCTCATTTTGGAGATTTTCGGGAAGTAAATGTGTTTGAAACGATTTTTCGATATCGTTCCTTGATTCCAGCGATATAAACAACAATTATACGAGATAATTAACAAAAAAAATAGTCAAGTTTGCGATTCCGCCACTGGACGTAGTGACGGAAAAATGAAAGAGAATTTAGAGAAAATCTCTGTCATTGTCTCGCCGTCCGATGACAGTGAGGTAAGCAATTATGTAAAAGTCGTGCGACACCCTGTATTTACATTGACGCTTTCCAGCCCTGGTCGTAACTGTAGTAATTTGAACAACGTCCGTTCAAGCCAAGTTTAGATCAATAACTGACAATATGTTTTTCCAGGATGCTTTTCATTATTGGCTGTGCAAGCACTTAGATTAGATTAGATTAGATAACTGACAATATGTTTTTCTTGGTTTCCATACTCCCTTTTTTCTAAGCCTACTTATCATACGATGTTGCCTTCTTAACTTTCCTACAGTAACGTTCCGATCGGCATTTGCTAAATCTGCAATTATACCAGATCGGACTATCCGCCACACTCCGCTACCAAAAAACTAGACTTTTAAAAGCACGTCTGATCGTGCCAACAATTACCAACAGAATTATTTTTCTACTCTATCACAACGGCTACGAACCTTCGCCAAACGAACGCATTGGTTTCAGTCCTCGTTTCTTTTCATTCGTTTATTTTCTCTACCAGCCTACTCTCTTTCTCACACCTCAACGCCCGTTCACTACCGAAGATCCGAAAGCTGAGATGTCTGCTTCTAACAGTATCAGTATGCGTGTGAACCATTTCCTTCGCTCTTTCTCTTCAACCCTCTCTCGATGTAACATGCCATAGAGCACCACCAGCATCGTTGTCAACTGCCGAAACCGCACCTCTGGCCAATTTCTCGTATGGACTTTTCGCTCTCAATTTTTAATGCTGTGCTGAGATATCCGTTCATGCGTGAACGGGTTCTGCTATAAAACACGCTTACAATTTTCTATTCAATTTATTATACTTATTTTTCTGAAATGCAACACAAATCTATATCTACTACAGTCCCGTCCTTCATTGCTTGTGCTCTCAGCACTATTCAGGTGTCATTGAAGTGCTGTTTCCATCTTTCGATCACCTCACGCTCGTCCACTAAAATGCTACCATTCTTTCCCTGCACATCTCGGCTCGCGGCACGAAGCCGTTGCGGGATGCGTTGAGCTTCTGATAGAACTTACGCGTTTCTTGATACCAGACCAGCTGTTTTGAAAATCAGTCCAAATTTTAACCTTGAGACTTTTGACCATGTTTGACGTTTACTTAGTCGACAAAAACGCCACAGGGGCTAAACTTTTGAACACTTGGGTTGTCCCTATGGTCCGTATAGGCCTTCTAAGGGTTCATTCAAATATTACGTAACGCAAAATTTGCCAATTTTTGACCCCCTCCCTCCCCCACGTAACAGCTTTTGTATAGAAATTTTTAAATTTTTGTATGGACCGTAACATTATGTAAGACACTCTCCCTCCCCCAGTCGCGTTACGTAATATTTGAACGATCCCTCATGTGACAGGTCCGTGTTTGCATTTGTTTACATCATTGGGGGACCGATGAATACACGAGGCTGACATTTCGCAAGGGACACGGAAAACAAAATACTCCCAAAATTTGCGTTTAAAGGCTGGGTTGCTACTAATAAGAAAACGAATCACCTATCTCGATGCGTGAAAAATTTCTTTCCAGTAATGGTCCAGAAAATCACATTTTTCTGATCGCAGTACACAGTTGAAAATAAATGTCGTTTCGAATGGGGCTCTCTGTAGGAAATTTCTTGACCCATTCAGTCAAGGAATTTCTTTACTTTTCTTGAGCGAAGCAGCATACTTAACTTTAAAACAAAAACTGTGCCAAATCAAAAATATCATAAAAAAATGTTTTTTGGCCGTAAACCAAAGAAAAACAATTAAAAAAATGAATGAACAGTTTTCCTAAACTCAAGCGTTTAGTAGGGTTCATTCACATATTTCATAACGCCAAAAATGACCATTTTTGACACCCACCCACCCCCTCGTAACGCTTTTCGTATGGATGTTCTACAAATTTTGTATGAGCTGTAACAGCATGGAGACACCCACCCACCTCTTTCAGCGTTATGAAATTTGTGAATTGAGGCAGGGCTTTAGGGCTCTATTATGATGAAATTTAAGAGGAAAATAACCATCATCGTTTTACAAATTTTCAAAACCAGTTTTTTTTGCTCAAAATTCAAGCAATATTTATGAAAATCTACACGGAGAAATAATTTTACCTAATTTTTGAGTTTACTTTACCCAAAATTAAGTATATCGATTATAGTTTCAACCCAAAATCTCTCGGTTTTCTCTTTCTCCCACACAAATGTTGTCAAAAATAGAGAGAGCTAAAGTATGTACCCAATGGGGGTACTTTGGCCCAATAAGCCAAATTTGGGTAAATGCAACTATTCTTATGTTTGGGTCGAAAGAACTCAATTTTGCGTTAAATCAACCCAAAATTGAGTATATTTTTCTAATGGAATTAAAGCCAAACTACCTAGTGGGGACCTTGGAAATTTAGCCAAAATTGAGTTATTGGGCTCAACTACGGAATTGCGTTGAAACAACCAAAAATTGAGTTGAATTCCGTCTCCGTGTATCATTGCATTTCACATGCCATCTGTAATGCAATGATAAATTTTCATAAAAATATCTTTAAATTTGAACGAAAAAACTGGTTTTTCATTTCTGATGATTGCTGCTGATTGAATGATGGATTCTTGATAGAGTTAGTGTGCTCGTGCTGCAGCCTTAGGTGCAGGAGCCTCATTACTTGCAAGCGCACGGGAGCGCTGTACATAGGCCAGGAGAAGTGGATGAACTTGTCATTCATTTTTCTGTCAAATCTCATACAAAATCTACTTTTTCTCTGACAGAAATTCACTCTAGGTGAACCACTTCCCCTGGCCTATTGTGAGACCTTTTTTGGTGCGCCTCATTTTTCTTGAGATGTGTCTCACTGCGGTCTCATGCGCTCCGTCACATGTGCTGTTTAAAATTCAGCACAATAATTAAAGTGATTACAAAAGTTTTCAACGAGGATCGAAATTGTAACTATTGGATCACGAGTCTTCGACCATATCATGTAATCCATCTAGACACCTGCATAATGAGGCGAAAATAGCTGTAGAGGCTCTTCTTTACTAAGCAGTTGTTTCACAACTTGGATACCGATGGCGAGCCGTAACGCCAAACAGCGCATGAGACGAGTCTCCCAGAGAGCACATCACTCAGAGCGCACTTTTAGAATTTTCGTGAGCCTCCATCCAGCGCAGCTTTGATTCCGATGAGCTGGGAGACGGTTTAGCGGGAGGCTCGTCAGTACATTTATGTGCTCCTGAGAAATATGTAACTCTAAAGGCTGAGCTACAATGATGTACGCGCAACGTGGCCTGGCAGGTTTTGACAGAAAATGTATGAGTTATCTGTCAAATCCTGCCGCACTGCGTTGCCGCTCACATCATTGTAGACCAGCCTTAATTCTTGAGCCTTAAGGCGAAGAAGGCCGTGAAATTTGTATGCGTCGTTGATGATTGTTGCTAATTCATCTCACGATTTCGAATCAAAGATAATCAGTTGGTTTTGAACTGACACAGCTGAAAAAGTATCAGCATACTTTATGCATGTAAGCGCGTACAGTGATACTTTTTCAAGTCAATATAAACTATCAAGACTGAGTTTTATCACTATGAAATTCAAGCTGAAAAGTCATCATTGTTGCCAAAACGAATGACGGGCTACTTAGCCTTAAGGCCGCACGGGACGTCATCATAATCACCCTATCCATTTCAAGAAGCAAATCCCAAGAACCACTCCATATATCGGTGCGAAAATGTATCACTTTGATTCTATATATGCAATGCACAACCCAATAAATTTTCAGCTTCATCGGTTCACTAAAACTCGAGATTTGCTTCCACAAAGTTTTGATGATAATTGTTAGAGTGAGACGAAAGATAGGAAAAATAACACGGTCGCCCGTGTCGTCTTAAGGTGCAAGAAAAAATGGCTCAAAAGTCAGAACTGAAAAAGCAGTTTTTTCCTTTTAAAACAATAAATTGATGAAAATAAGAACACACAGCCTTTTTATTTGAAAAATAAAAGAGCTGTGTGTTTTCATTTTCTTCGATTTGTCTATTTAAAAAGAGAAAACTGCTTTTTCAGTTTTGACTTTTGCACCATTTTTACTTGGGCCTTAAAGGATATTTACTTTTGACAATGATTTCGTTTAAGAGGGCAGGATCCGTCATTGATTTCGGAATTTTCAAAATCAGTTTTTTCGTTCAAAATCAAGAAAATTTACAGGAAAATGTGTTCACTGTATTCTATTCTCCAACCGAAACACAGTGAACATATTTTCATCGAATTATTTTTACTATTGAACAGAAAAACTGCTTTTGAAGTTTCGATGATGACGATGATTACGATGACGGAGCGTTGAACGTTAACCTACGTCGGCCCTGAATTCGTTAGAGCTGTCCGTCGGTATGCGATAACGCACAGCAGACGTTACGCGTCGCGCTGAGCTGTCATCATGCGCTCACGTATCTCTCTCTCGTTCTAGCCTGTGCATTTTTCCAGCACAGTCACGCTCACGCAAACCAAAATCACGCTCCGCGATTCAAGAATCTTTTCCCATCTCGCTTTGGCAGCCTCCCCCAACAGCAAACACACCACATAAATGGCGACTCCTTTCGGTGTAAGTGTTGTTCTCTGACGGTTTCAGTCAAGTTTTTCGCTAAAAGTTGTGCAAAATTGAATCTTTGGTTATCGAATCAAACGTCTCCGTGTAGAAGCGACCCGTCGCAAGTTCGGTGCGGTGAAATTCCGGTGTTTTCCACGGTGGCAAGTGCATTTTCCGACGATTGAAAAGTGAGGAATTTTTCGGTCCAGGGCCAAAGTGCTTGCTTTTGAAGGGGCTTGAGAGAGTGTGTGCGTGTGTGAGTAGCGCCATCAGCATTTTGGGGCTGTGAATCACTGTTGGAAGAAGCAAGAGCCCTACTGGTGGGTGTGCGTGTGCCAGAACGAGAAGCACTGGTACCGCGGGGTTTATTTTGTGGTGTTGGGTGTTTGTGTTTATTGACGTGTTCGCGCGGGGGTGGAGAGAAGAGAAGGTGCTGCGACGAATCCAGCCAAAAGGTTGTAAAAGTGGTAGCAGCAAGCAGAGCGGAGAGCGTGAGAGAATATTATTGCAGGAACTCACGGCCGGCGAGAGACTCGGAATCATAATCATCAACATCATCATCAGTGGTGAGCGCTTGTGGGTGTTTTGGAAGATACGGTAAGTATTGTGATTGTTGGCTATTTTGTTTTATTTAGTTTTCCTTTGGGTTGTCTAGTTAGACGGGTAAGACCGATCACGGTCCATTTCGCCAAAATTATGTTTTATTAATTTGTGTTTATGTTGAATTTGGGTTCAGAATTCTGAAAAAAAAAACGATTACATGATATTAACAGATCACTTGCTTTTAGAACTGAAAACAGTATAAAAATTCAATATAAATTTACGATAAAAAAAAACACATAATTTGATGCATGATTACAATCTTTTCTACATTTGAAGTATTTATTGGATGAAACAGGTCAAATTTTTGGAGAAAATTTCTAGATTTGATCAAGAATAGGTACCTGGAAAAAGTATATTCTGAAATAATTACTGATGTATTGCTATATGACTTCTTGGAGTATTGCTTTGTAAACTTCTGTATTTCAGTGAAGAATAAATAAGAGCATCCATTAAGTTTCATGAAACAATCCCTGATGTATCCCTTGGAGAACCTGAAATTTTCAATGAAATACCTGAAATTGTTTTCGAAAAAATCCTTGAATACAAGGAATTCCAGCAGTGGCAACATGTTCAAGAAGATTGAGCTTTCGGATTTCAGGCACGAATATGACGAATATGCTTGTAAAAATACACATTTCTTAGAATTCATTCTTTCGTATAATTTTTTCAGTACATTCCAACTGAAATACGACCTGCCACCCAGCTTTCTGGTCTATAATCAGTTTCGAAATAATCCTTGGCAATGTTCGGAAGTATTCTTCCTGGAGGATTGAATAAAAAAAACACTAAGGAAACTCGTCAAGAGTTACAATACAAATGTTTCACAGATTCTTAAAAGCAAATACTGCTTTGAAACAGCATTATACATTGTCGATATTCCTTAGCAGAATGCTTAGCAAAAATCCTTAAAAGAACTGTTGTTCTGGGGCCCAGATAGCCGTAGCGGTAAACGCACAGCTATTCAGCAAGACCAAGCTGAGGGTCGTGGGTTCGAATCCCACAAGTCGAAGATCTTTTCGGGTTGGAAATTTTCTCGTCATCCCAGGGCATAGAGTATCTTCGTACCTGCCACACGATATACGCATGCAAAAATGATCATTGGCATCGTAAGCTCTCAGTTAATAACTGTGGAAGTGCTCATAAGAACACTAAGCTGAGAAGCAGGTTCTGTCCCAGTGGGGATTTTACGCCAGAAAGAAGAAGAAGAACTGCTGAAGAATAAATAGAAAAACATGGAAAAAGTCCTGGTGAAGTCCTTAAAAATCTTAAAGAAATCCTTGAAAGAAGTCGTGGAATTATCCTCGATGGATCTCTGAATAATTAGTTGTGCAAATCAAGGAGAATCTCGTCAGAATTCGCATAAAAAAAACCCCGAGAATTGTTATCAGGATTCTCATCAGCATTCTCTCAGGATTCTCATCAGAATCCTCTCAAGATTCTCATCAGAATCCTCTCTGTATCTCCACAATCTTCTTAGGATTTTCATCATAATTCTCTTAGAATCCTCTCGAGATTTTTGCAATGATCCTCTCGAGATTCTCACTATAATCCTCCCGAAATTCTCACTATAAACCTCTTAAAATTCTCACCAGAATTCTCTTAAAGATCTCGTCAGAATCTTATCATTATCTTCTCTAGAATATCGTTAGAATCAGCTCGGGTTTCTCATCAGAATTCTCTTGGAATTTTCGTCAAAATCCTCTCGAGATTCTCATCAGAATTCTCTTCAGGTTCTTCTTGCGATTCTCGTCAGAATCTCATCAGGACTCTTATCAGAATCTTCTCAAGAAACTCATCAGAATTCTCACAGGGTTTTTATCAAAATTTTCCCATGATTCTCATCAGAGTTTTTCCAAGTTTCTCATCGAAATTTTCCCAGGCTTTTCATCAGGGTCCTCGTAATCTTACCATTAGAATCCTCTCAGCATCCTCATCAACATCGTTCCTAAATTCTCATGAAAATCTTTCCAGGAATTTTATTAGAATCGCTCCAGCATTCACATCAGAATCGTTCCAGGAAACTCATTAGAATTCACATTAGAACTTTTAGGATTCTCATCTGAATCCTTACAAGACTTTCATTCACAAGTATGTTGACAATATTTGCATAGTTTTTGAGTGTTGGGAGATGCTATCGAATAGTATCAAAACCCGATTTGTTCACAGTTTGATCCATTGGCTCTTTAGAATTGTTACGCGAGAATTCTCATAAGTAAAAATTCTCATCAGAATCTTATCAGAATTCTCTCGAGATTTTTCAAAATTCTCTCGAGATGCTCATCAGAATCCTCTTGGGATTCTCTTCAGATTCCTCTTGGAATTTTCAACAGAATCCTCTCAGGACTAATAAAAAACCTCTCAACAATCTCATCAGAATTCTCTCATTTTCGTCAATATCTTCCCTGGCTTCTTATCAGAGTTTTTCCAAGATTCTCATCAGAGTCCTCGAAATTGTACTATCAGAATTCTCCCAGGATCCTCATCAGCATCGTTCCTGAATTCTCATCAGAATCTTTCCAGGAATTTTATTAGAATCGCTCCAACATTCACATCAGAATCGTTCCAGGATACTCATTAGAATTGATCTGGGATTTTTATCTGGGAACTTTTAAGATTCTCATCTGAATCCTTACAGGACTTTCATCACAATTCTTCAAAGATTCTCATTAGACTCTTTCTGGATTCTCATCTGACTCCGTCCAGGATTATCGACTTCTTATAGGATTCCCATCAGACTTCTTTTACGATTCCCTAAATAATCTTTCGAGGTTTCTCAATGCTTATCTTCTCAGGATTTCCAACAGAATTCTCATCAAACATTCTCATCATAATTCTTCTCGGATTTTCAATCCTTCCTGGATTTTCATTATTAATAGAATGCAACAAAGTCGCCCCCACGCCCTTTAAGGTTTACTTCTGAAACTGTGCTACGGGTCGACGGTATATCTCGTAGGATTTCATTCCAGATTCAAAACTGGGTTTCATGTTTTCTACAACGGCTTATGGCAGAAATCCAAAATCTGATGAAGATCAAGATCCCGAATAAAAATCTAGGCCAATAAAATGTTCATTCCATGCCGAATTGGCTCGACACCCTAGATCGCCACTATTGCTGCCAAACGTCACATCTGAAGCGAAAATCACAGATGGGAGTTCCGGAGTGCCACTCACACCTTCAATCGGCACTCATATCGGCTCACCGAGAGAAACGGCCACTACTGTGCTCACCACACGCATTCACCCGTATGTGCTGCAAGAACTGGAAGCGAGATTTCGATTTTCCCAACTCGACGGCGGCCACAATAATGTTAAAGAGCTACACGGTGGCACTTCTGCGATTGACAGTATAGCAGCGTACGGAGCGACCTGAAAGCAAACACACGGGGACAACAAGAGTAATCGTTAGCCTAGTGGAACCACAACACCGGAGGAGCGGACGGAAGAGGGAACCATGATGACGGAAAAAAAAATCACACAACTTTGACGTTTTCCCAGTTTTCTAGTGAAAAAGACGACCCCTCGTAGTGTCGGGTTCTGTGCTGCACCTTATTTTCGTATATGGGTCCGTGAATCCTCTGTGCCCCCAGTGGAAGAAGGATTAAGCTTCTGATGGTGAATAAAGAAAAAACGCGTCAAACGCAGAAGAATTCAGAAGTTCCGTGACAGAAGAGAATCTCCCTGAAGAAGAACGAAAAAAAATGTAGGTGTGTTTCGCCGATGAAGACGAACGGAAGACGCAGGATAAGACGGGGATTATACGCTTTAAATTGCAGGAAATGCCAGCAGGAACCCGAGCGAGATGAAGAAATTGCGTTGAAAAGTGGGTTGGTCGCGGTTCGTTCCGGAAGCTGCTGAGGCGAAGTATAAAAATGACGGCGGCGGCGACGACGGGAGTGCAAAGTTTATTACGATTGATTTTTCGCTTCCGGCACACGGGTGGGGACAAGAGGTCCTGTCCGCCAATGTGACAGTTTCGCGGAATGGAAGTTCGTTTCTTGAATTGAGCTGAATGGTGCGTGATTTTATTGGCCAAAGGCCCGAAAAAGAAATCCAATTGAAACGTTGTCGAGTGTCTAGTGATAGAGTGCAAAGAGTAGTAAAAAAATTCTGATTGCTACTCGTAATTCGGATGCTTAAATTTTTAAATCACTACCGAGACCAATGATGGTTCATGATTCTGTGATTCTGCTCTGCGGCTGCATCTCACGAGAAGAGTTTGACTGGAAGTAAATCTGTACTCTTTACAGTGATTTCTGAGGTCTAAATTCGTGATTGAAATCGTCCGAAAGGTTGGTATTAGTGGTCAGATAAGTTGTTTGGGATTTAGAAACCCTTCTTAGGAAAGTACATTTTTGTAAAAAAATAAAACTAATATACATTTTTACTAAATTGAAGATACAGTAATTTCGTCAAATTTTACTACCTACATGAAATCTTTCTAAATATACATTATTGCCTTTTATTGTTTTTTTTGTGCCCCTTAAAATTCTTTGAATACTTCAGTTTGTTGTTTTATCTTGGCATGAATATTTCTGCGATATTTGTTTATGTTCAGAGATGATAGCAGGTCTGTTTTTAGAAACTTGTGGGTTTATTCTACGAGTGGCGTGAGGTGAGAATTGTCGGTCTCGTATAGCGAGGTGACAATTCTTGACTCGAGTGAAGTGACTCGCCGTGTAAATCAAATGGAGAATCACTTCACTAGAGTCTAGAATTGTCAGCTCGCCATAGGAGACCGACAATTCTGACCCCACTCGTAGAATAAACCCATTGCATTGGTCTTTGTTTTAACGCAGGTTTCTAATAGTCTCTATTTTTAACAAGACCAAGTTTGTACTTGGTCCCCAAAGTCACTATTTTCCTTGCAGGGAATTCGTTACCAACACGTTTTTTAGACAGTTCTTCTCAAACTCCTTTTTTCTATCTTTATTAACGAGATTTTTAACCCTGGGCTAGTTCATCTCGGGACCAACGGCTTTACTTCCCTTCCGAAAGAAGTCAAACTCCTCGGAAAAATGTGATTTCTAAAAAAATTTCTTCAGCCTTTCAGCGACTCCTCCAGAGATCCGTTTAGAAATTCTTCTAGCAATTTCTCGACCAATTTTTCGGGCTTCTTATTTTAAGGAATCTTAAAGGAATTTCTCCAGAATTTGTTTAAGGAAATCTTTGAGAACTTTAAAGTTTCTACTCCACTAGTTTTCATATGGATTACTAGGAAAAATTTATAAGAAATCATCACTGGATTTGCCTTAGATATTTTTTACCTATTCTTCCACATATTGTCAGTTGATAATATAGGATATCTTCCAAAGATTTCTAAAGGAATTCTTCATTGATAATCCACAAAAGATCATTCCAGATTTTTTGAAGAAATTCGTTTACAAATTATTCCAGGAAGCTACAAAAATACTTCGAAAATTGTGCTACATTTGTCCTATCGTCGCTTCCCCGAATAACTCGAATGACAAATGCCATTTTCCCGAATGACCCGTTTCCCCGAAAACTGATGCAGTTCAGAAAGGTGCAATAATAGTTCTCAGAGTCAAGTGATGAACTAGAAATATTGTTCATTCAAAAAAAGGAAGTACATTCAAACCTCAAAGTGTGACTAAAGGAACCATCGCCTCGTGCAAATATCGATTCATGGAACAGAAATGCTTTGGAAAGCTGTTTGTGGGGACCATCATAGTAACCATAACATTTTGTTTTAGTATGGTACCATGAGTTGCTTCGAACATCGGCTCATGGAGGTTTAACTGTATTTCATCTCGACTAAAAACTGAGGACGTTGTTACGGTGAAAGTACCGCAAATCAAATGAAGAAGAGCCCATATTAGATGACCGGTTCTTTCGCCGCCCTGAAAAGACAATCATGAGTGGCAAACACTTTAAGTGGAAATGAGTTATTCTGAGAAACGGGGTATTTGGGGGAATGGCATTCGGGGAAACGACATTCAGGGAATAGTAACACAACCACCCTCTAAGCATTTTTATATGGATTTTTTCGAAAACTTATCCATATTTATGCCCAGAAACTACTCTAAAAATTCACCCCGAAGAATTTATAAGAAGAAGAATATATTAAATACTTTTCTGGAGTTCCTCAATTAATTGGACCTAGGATTCCTCGTGAAGTTCATATAGAAATTGCTCTAGGAATTTCTCCAGTAGGGAGCCAGATCCTTTTCTGGTATCTTTTGATTCACTTCGGCAGTGGGGTTTTTTGAAAGCTACAGAGCTCATATTTGGATACTATATGCGTCGTACTTAAGCGTTTCTTATAGCAAAGTTTCAGACAATTAGACCAAGGAAAACCACCCCATGCCAAGAGAAGTTTTCGAGTAACTTCTCAAGTAAAATCTCCATGACTTCTTCAAAAGTTTATTTAAGATTTCATAACTTCAGCTAATACTACAGTAATCATTACTGTAATTTATGCGATGATTTCTACGCTAGTTTCTCCCGTTCAGTAATTTTAAAGGAATACCTGCAGGATATTATCCAGAGAATATCAACTTCATATGCAGCCCAGATTCCCCTCTCACGAAACGTCAAATGCAGCCCACCGTTTTTATGGCTGAAAAAGTGAAAAGTATTGTGTTCAAAGTAAATTGTTATTGAAACCCTCAGTCAGCGGAGCAGTTTTTTTCCAAAGTTGCTGATAAATCTAAGCAGAAGATTAATTATTTCTAATATCTGCTACGTTTGTTGGCATGAAATTTCACTCAAACGGCTATTTATGATTCGATGTGATGCAAACTCAATCATTTTTTGCTGAGAGGTTCATGTGAAGATTTGAACGGCTTGCGCATTATTGGTATAAACACCAAGTGGAATAAGAAAAAAAACTCAGCAATCACAGAAAAAGAAGACCGTCTTCGCGAGTCTCGTCTCAGGTAATAACAATGAATTTATATGAAAATGGTGTGATGTGAAAAGTGATATAATGGAAAGTATATCAGAAGTGTATTACGAAAGTTGATGAGTGATAATCGGTGATATATGATAGTGTCGAAAATAAAAGTGACGATAGTGAGTGATGAAATGAAATGGGGAATGAGGACCTTTTAATAAAACTATTTCGTTCTTCACTTTAACCACTCTAGTAGCATTTCAGGCCTTATCATAGTTTGATAGTAGTCTGAACTAGTAGACTGCAAAACTACGGCAAGGGCTGATTGCTGCTAGCGTACACAGTGACCATTTGAGCAACATTGCTTAGGAACGTCTGTGTGATGAACGCAATAGAGGCTTATAAAAGCAAATGCTGGGAAGGAGCTCAGGGCAGATTAAGAGTGCCAGTACTACCCCTATCGCTACCGACAAAAAAAAAAAAAATTTAGTTGCCATCAGCCCTGTAAGTTAAAAAAAATCATACCATTTTTTTGAATTCTAAGATATGTCAGTTCGAAAATTTATACTTGATATCATTGTACTATGGTCCAAAAAGCCAATTTACACAGAAAGATGCATTTAGATCTGACGAATTCCAGTCAAATCGGTCAGTCACAGAACTCGACCATCTTCGATTTGGAATCAATTTACACATGTTTTCGGTGTGATAGGATAAGTGTTTTCCATTTGGACGATCACTTATCTAGATGTAGCCATTTTCGAGTTATTTCAAGTTCAATACAACACTGTAGTATTTGAATAATAAAATGGGCAATTTCTATTAGTTATTCGCGGTTCTCCGTCAAGAACAATAGGCTTTTGAGAGTATAGGTCATATTTCTCTGTACTGACTTATTTTTCTTGATGGAGAACCGCGAATAACTAATGAAAAAGGCCTGTTTTAGTATTTGATTTTTAAATTTTTGCATTATACTTGGAATAACTCAAAAATAGCTACTTCCAGAGAAGTGATCGTGATAATCATTATGGTTAAGAATAATTTCAAGATGCTTATTGTATCATTACATGAACACGTTTTAACAAAAAAAAAAAAAAAAAAACAAAAATCGACCAACAAAAGTTCTTCAAAAAACTTTTTTATTTAAAAATGTCTCCATCATGAAACTTTGTCCCTAACATCTTTATCCTTTCAAGATTCAATGCTGAAAATTTAAAAAAAATAAAAGGGGTTTTTTGTGTAATTGGAAAATTTAATTTTGTATTTTCCATGAAAAAAAAAATATTTTTTCGGTGTTTTTTTTTCTTGTATCCCAAACGGTTCTCTACTTCTTCTCCGCGGAACAATTTTCTTTGAAACCAACAGTTTCGACAAAATGATCGATTTTGACGTCATGTAAATTTGAATCTGAAATCATGTAAAAATGTATTATATGTCATGTAATCACACAGGATCCTGCTAGATTACATGACATATAATTGAAATTTACATGACATACCATGTAAATGTCCATGATATTCCACCAGAGGCGTCGCGTCAGCATGTGCAACATGTGCACTGCACAGGTGGCATCTCGTTCATCCTGACCACCAACAATATGTAGTACATTATCAATGACAATTTAATAATTCATTCACTTAACAATCATTACAAGTATCACTGTTATCAATAGTTTACTACGTAATTTACATTCATCAAAATAGTTGTTAAAATTTTGCTTTGCAAATGAAATGAAATAGGCGTTTTGTGGCGACGCGCGATCTGAAAATTCTCGCGCATTGCTGCGTGACATTTTATCCCACGCTACACGTTGCTGGCTGTGACGATGAAACCCAACGTGTGCACTTTCATCGGGAAACGGGCTGCCCGGTATCGTACACGCAATGCTGCCAATGTGGTAGAGAGCTTTTCGAACCACAAATGCCAGTGTGTGAGTAGCCAAAGCGTCAATTCCGGCCAGTGCACATCTTGCTACAGCAACCAACCAAGTCGATCAGTGTGATAACGCAGATGAGAATGACAAGAGAGAAATCAATCCACGAGAGAGATGCCTTCTGCTTGCTCTCTTTTTGCCTTCGCGCCGTCAGCAATCGGCATCACCACGCGTGAAGCGCAGGTGTGTCTCAGGCAGTTGAAGATAACCTAAACTAACCTCACTTTTTGCATATAGTGTGTCCCAGTATAGTATAGGCACGACTTTACCAGACTGCCATTTCGAGACTAATGCAGATAAAAATCTGGTTTTCACAGATTTCATTCTCTTACTTATCAAGAGTAGATTTAGAATTCAGAGCGATTTTTTTCGCTACCTGTTTATTGTTCGGGCCCATTCACATATTTCATAACGCTTAAGGGGTGGGTGGGTATCTTCAAGTTGTTACAGGTCATACAAAATTCGGAAAATATTCTTACAAAATGCGTTATGACGGGGTGGGTGGATGTTGAAAATTGCCATTTTTGGCGTTATGAAATTTGTGAATAAACCCTTGGTGTTACATTTCTAGAAGCTCTTCATGAGTTTTGCACAAATCGCGTTATTTCTGAGCGACTTTGTTCAACGAAATTTGTGCTGGGTCATAAAGTACGTACAATAAAAATCGAGTATTTTACACGATACTAACTGTTTTGGTTCATTTCTATGTAAATATTTGGAGACCATTAGTCACAGTTTTGAATTACAAGATTAGTTAGAAACCAGTGCTGTTGAAATTGTAACTACTTCTTCAGAATTCATCATTTAATGATGTCTGATTTTAAAATCACTTACAATATTTACGTGTTGATTAAATTGGGTTGTTCAGTAATGCCAGTTTACCAGTTTACCAAATTTACCAGTTTTTATAAATTAATCGAAAGCAGACATTTTTTTTACGATTATCTTAATTTTGATATTGTAAATGATTGACCATTCACAGATTTCAATCTCAAATTTGAAGCTTAATGACATCTCATCCCGACAGCTCGTACCGTAGTAAAATTTGCCAAGGAGATCAAAAAAGATTTCCATACTAATTTCAAATAGTTCCAGAGCACGGAAAATGTTGAAACTTTGAGTTCTGTTTCAATTTTGAACGTAGATTCAGAATATATAAAAGCTGAATACCCATATACAACTCCATCGATAAATTTAACTGAACAGCCCGATTAGTAATAAAAAATGCAATGTTTTGATTCTATTGAAAAGCTAAGTAAAAAAATACATATTCCAGAATGATGATTACGAAAAACTTAAGGTTGACATGACAAAAAAGAGATAAAGTTAAGTAAGCAGTGCACAGGTGTATAATTTGGTCACGCGACGCCTCTGTATTCCACGCTCCAATTATGTGCATTATATGTCTCGAAAATTTACACGTTGCGTTCGAACTGTGTGCCATACTTAAAACATGTGTGAAATTTAATCTAAATCGAAGATCATCGATCTCGATTTTTAATTTTATCGACTCAGTCTGGATGGAATTCCTCATCTTTAGGATTAAACTTTAGACGAAAGCTGTCTTCTACAAAGTTATTTGTATTAATTAAGCCCTTTGTTTGGTGTTCCCGTAATACGGGGTAACATTGATCAGCGGGGTAACATGGATCGGAAAGACCCTCTTCGTAAAAAGTTTAAATCTACATTTTTCGTTGAAATATATTCTATGCATGAAATTTGTTTCTCATTCTTATGTTTATAAGGTTATAAATAAAATAGGTTTTTATGAAAATTGAGTTTTGTTCATGCTTAAAGTTTTCAACTTTTCGAAACATTGATTTATTTCATTATGGATGACATTGTCAAAGATTCATCAGTTCTGCAAACGATATGAACAAGAAAATATGTGATTAAGATTATGTTACTAAAAACGGCATCGCTGAAAACGATTCCATTGTCAAACTTTCATTAGTATGTTCAATTAGGCAAAATTAACAAATTATTCTAAAGAATGCACAACATCCTAAGTAATTTGCTTACCTTCAGGAATTTTCTGACCGAAATTTTTATTTTCGATCTAAGTATCATATTTCGATATCTAAAATCGATCTAAACACTAAACACGTTTTGGACAAAGATTTATTTTTATTTACAAATTTATGAATTTTGTTTGTTTTTTTATTTTGTAGCATCCTTTTTCCTTTTTTCTTGAACACTTTTTTGGGTATTCATTTTTGACAATAATAAAAATTTAAGTTTTTGCAGCACTTTTGAATTTTTTTTTCTGGGACATATTTTATTTTCCGTGTAACTAACGGAAAAATCGATTTGAAATCATTTCAATTCCACCAGGCTCTTCTCCTGTGATAGGTTAATTGTAGAAACATATAAAATGTACAAATTTGTGTATAACACTTGATATTAGACCCAGGCATTTGTGTGTTATAAAATAATACAGTTTATCAAACATTTTTCAAAACTGCAAAAAAGTTTCAAAAGTCGTATAAAACTTTCCTAATATATGCGTGTTATGGCCCATAACTTATGCCAAAAATAAAATCATTTTGATTTCTGAGCTAAGAGAAAAATACACAAAATTCCAAAAGGTAGCTAAGAAAAAAAAAACTCAAAAAGTAAATGATTTGTAAGAGTTTGGCCGTCATATTCGGCTTCAGGAACCATGATTTTAGTAAGTAAAGACATTTCCAATATTACCGTACGTTGTTTACATGGATGATCAATATTACCCCATAATGGCTGAATAAAAAAATCGCTTAGAACTTTTTTTACACAAGATTAAATCTTTCAGAAAACAAAATTCAGTATGAAGCCACGAGCGATAAGGCCAGTATTTGTTAAAAAATACAACATTTGCATATTTGAATGGAATTTTTGAGAAATATCTAAAAACCTGATTAATTTTACCCCGGATTACGATACTCAAAATTAGATTGGTCCACATTTTCATTAAAATGAAATAACCCACTTTCTAGGTTCTAGGTTGTAGCCCATTCAATTTCAAGCAACTTTGTCAAAAAAAGTTTTTGTGGTCTCAATTGACCGATTTAGAACTATTTTTTCCTATGTTGACATAGAGTGGTCCATAGAAAATTCAAATTGCTCATCGAAGTAGTCTATGAAGCATTTTTAGAGTTTTGAAAAACGCGTTATGTGATGAGTGAGAAGTTCTCTATATCTTTGGATAACGATATCTTTGGATATCGTTTGGAAGTTATTGTTCTTTTTCTTACAAAAATATGTTTACTTTGATTGTAAATATCTCTGATTAGAGCAAATATAAAAATATCTCTTGACGACATTCGAAAGATAAAATAAATTTCTGTAATGTATCAAAAAACTATAGATGTGTTGTTTCTGCTTTTCTAGTAAAATGCAATAGAAAACAGTGCATTTGTATCAAAAAAAACCTCAATAGCTTTTGAACTAAAATAGATATCAACCTCTCTACCGTCAGCTTCATTTTATTACCGCAATAAAAATATTCAAACCTCAATAACATTTTGGTTTCTCGACATTTTTGCACCATTGTTTCACAAGTTCTCAAAAAAACTCTTCTAGTTTAAAAATCCATGTTTTAAAGATATTTTGATGTTCCTTGGGGGACCGACATTCTCCATATAAAATGTATTTGGCGGTTATTTTGTTTTACATCAATTTATTAAAAATATAAGATGTGGGCTATACAAAGCTAGGTGATAAGGAGCTACTCTGAAAAAATCATATGAATCAGTTAAGTATTGTAGGAGATATGTGAAAATTACGATATGATGTTTTTTGAAGTTTTTAAGATCTTTATTTGGCCAGCGTGGTACCAGACACATAAATGCCCATTACTCAAAGACGGCTGCACCAAATTGCTTTATTTTTTCACAACATATGTACTCTCATTAATGTATTGTTCCGAAGAGTGGATATTACAATACGATAAAAGTTCAGTAGCCTGAGATATTTACGTGGGTTATGGCTACGCGTCGGTCCCTCAAGGGATTTAGGAATATGTCAGGATCCAGTTGACAAATGACCAATATCATATACATCACAGATTCGAAGACTAGAAGAGTTTTTTGAGAACTTGTTAAAAAATGGTGCAAAAATATCGAGAAACAAAAAAGTTATCGGGGTTTGAATATTTGTATTGCGGTAAAAAATGAAGCTGTGGGTAGAGGGGTCAACAATCTTTAAGCGTGAAAATTTAAAATACTGCTGCATTGTTTGAAAGACCTGAAATTTATCACTCAGCCGCAAAAAATATGCGGTAAAAAAGAGCTGCGGAATATTATTTTCGAATATATTAAGCACATATTTGCTAGCGCCCATACTGCCCATACTCGCATAACAGTCCCATTTATATATGAAATCCCATATAATATGGGACTGTTATGCGAGTATGGGCAGCATAGTTAGTTATCATGGGATTAATAGCTATTGAGTAGCTGTTCAAATCAATCAAATAATCATTTTGCCACTGTAAATTTTATGTGAAACAATCAGAATAAAATTTTATAGAACTTCAAAAACATAAGATCTAAATGTTCAAAATTTGTACTTCCATAAGAAGGGTCTCTACATACCGAAGAAATTTTTCGAAGACATCACAACTCTAAAATTAAACTTGCGGGGGTCAAAGATTTTTTAGTTTGTGAGTTTAAAAATATTTCTCAGCAGATTTTGTATTACTAAAAAAAAGAGTTTGTTTGATAGATTGAGTGCTTCGTGAAGCCCAAGCAGGATGGATCGTTGTTGCGTCGTCGGATAGGTTTTGTTCTCGGTTTCGCGCGTGTTTTCGTCGATGGAGAATTTTTTTTTCCCCTGTTTTCAAGCGTCTTGCTGGGTAGTGCTTCGTGAAGCCCAAGCAGGATGGATCGTTGTTGCGTCGTCGGATAGGTTTTGTTCTCGGTTTCGCGCGTGTTTTCATCGTCGTCTGAGAAAAAAATTTCCCCTGTTTTCAAGCGTCTTGCTGGGTAGTGCTTCGTGAAGCCCAAGCAGGATGGATCGTTGTTGCGTCGTCGGATAGGTTTTGTTCTCGGTTTCGCGAGTGTTTTCGTCGATGGAGAATTTTTTTTCCCCTGTTTTCAAGCGTCTTGCTGGGTAGTGCTTCGTGAAGCCCAAGCAGGATGGATCGTTGTTGCGTCGTCGGATAGGTTTTGTTCTCGGTTTCGCGCGTGTTTTCGTCGATGGAGAATTTTTTTTTCCCCTGTTTTCAAGCGTCTTGCTGGGTAGTGCTTCGTGAAGCCCAAGCAGGATGGATCGTTGTTGCGTCGTCGGATAAGTTTTGTTCTCGGTTTTGCGCGTGTTTTCATCGTCGTCTGAGAAAAATTTTTCCCCTGTTTTCAAGCGTCTTGCTGGGTAGTGCTTCGTGAAGCCCAAGCAGGATGGATCGTTGTTGCGTCGTCGGATAGGTTTTGTTCTCGGTTTCGCGCGTGTTTTCGTCGATGGAGAATTTTTTTTTCCCCTGTTTTCAAGCGTCTTGCTGGGTAGTGCTTCGTGAAGCCCAAGCAGGATGGATCGTTGTTGCGTCGTCGGATAGGTTTTGTTCTCGGTTTCGCGCGTGTTTTCGTCGATGGAGAATTTTTTTTTTCCCCTGTTTTCAAGCGTCTTGCTGGGTAGTGCTTCGTGAAGCCCAAGCAGGATGGATCGTTGTTGCGTCGTCGGATAGGTTTTGTTCTCGGTTTCGCGCGTGTTTTCGTCGATGGAGAATTTTTTTTTCCCTGTTTTCAAGCGTCTTGCTGGGTAGTGCTTCGTGAAGCCCAAGCAGGATGGATCGTTGTTGCGTCGTCGGATAGGTTTTGTTCTCGGTTTCGCGCGTGTTTTCATCGTCGTCTGAGAAAATTTTTTCCCCTGTTTTCAAGCGTCTTGCTGGGTAGTGCTTCGTGAAGCCCAAGCAGGATGGATCGTTGTTGCGTCGTCGGATAGGTTTTGTTCTCGGTTTCGCGCGTGTTTTCGTCGATGGAGAATTTTTTTTCCCCTGTTTTCAAGCGTCTTGCTGGGTAGTGCTTCGTGAAGCCCAAGCAGGATGGATCGTTGTTGCGTCGTCGGATAGGTTTTGTTCTCGGTTTCGCGCGTGTTTTCGTCGATGGAGAAAATTTTTTCCCCTGTTTTCAAGCGTCTTGCTGGGTAGTGCTTCGTGAAGCCCAAGCAGGATGGATCGTTGTTGCGTCGTCGGATAGGTTTTGTTCTCGGTTTCGCGCGTGTTTTCGTCGTCGGAGAAAATTGTTTCCCCTGTTTTCAATCGTCTTGCTGAGTAGTGCTCCGTGAAGCCCAAGCAGGATGGATCGTTGTTGCGTCGACGGATAGGTTTTGTTCTCGGTTTCGCGCGTGTTTTCGTCGATGGAGAACTTCTTTTTTCCCTGTTTTCGCGCGTCTTGCTGGATAGTGCTTCGTGAAAACGGTTTGTTTTCGGGACGCCAAGAAGTTTTTCTGTTCGCACTGTGTTGCGAAGAGATATTTGTGTTCAGTCGAGGATGGATTACCAACTGGTGAGTTCGTTTCATGCTTATGATAACACATTTTTTCTTGAAAGTGTAACTTTTGTGTAATATTAAAACAAACTTTGTTTGGTTCGTCACTATAAGTGTCGGCATTATGCTTGTTTTACACAATTTCAATATACATATATTTTTCTCTTTTTTACATTATTAAAAATATCTTTTGAAATGTTCGACATTGTGAATGTTGACGTATTTTTTAAAAATTCTACCATCTCGAGACAAAAATGCACAGTAATACTCATATGTAATTTTCAAACAAACTATGTATGGTTCGTCACTACAAGTGTCGGCATTATTGCTGTTTCATATGATTTAAAATATATAATGTAATTCTCAGTTTTCGCAATTAATAAAAACTTCTTTTGAATTGTTCGATATTATAGATGTTGACGTTTTTTTTTTGAATCTACTACTAAAAACTTCTCGAGACAAAAATACAAAACTAGTTTTAAATGTAAGTCGTATATTTCCCCCTTGTCCATGGATCGCATCACCGACCAAAGGTGACTCCCAGATCTTTTCCTCCCCCACTAATAAACACCCTTCCCGTGGTGATTGTGGAGATGCAGAGGTATTCTCGGTCTCTAGAAGCAACAATCATTACACCCTAACATTCCTTCCCCATCCCAACTGACTGTAAGGACTTGGCCGGCGCCGTTATTGATCAATAATATTAGATCTGCTAAAATTGCACTTCGAGAGTAAGCGGAAACTCCCATCCCTTATTCATTTGGATCCCAGTGCAATTCTTACCAGTTCCGATCAATCACGGAGTAGCAACCATTGACATGTACAGTCAGTCTATGCTATGCTATGCTATGCTATGCTATGCTACTAAAAAAAAGAGTTTGTTTGATACTATTAGCCAAATTTTAGTCAAAAATGTGTTCAATGTTCATTTTCTGGGAATCTAAGCTTCCCCGAATCAATGTTCTTTTTCTGGGAATCTAAATTTTCCCGATTCAATGTTCAGATTTGCTTCTAGTCCAGCGCTCACACAGAAGGTAGAACTTCTGGCACGAAACGTGGAACGGGAGTGAAGTTTAGAGTGGAGCGGTTCCAGCACACCATCATTGTCATCGTCGTCAGTATTTCAATGACGGTGATGTTGGGGCAACGATAACAACAAAAACAACAAGCCGAATATCCTTCGCGTAACGTGGGGAAAATATCACAATGTCTAGGAAAAGGATAACCGTCATTAAATTATCCAGAAAAAGTATTTAGTGCTAATTGTTTTGTTCTTGGGAGATTTTAATTTTTTTCGTGCTAATGTCAAATACTTTAGGGCTCAATTTCAATTTTTAAATGCTTATTTACAATTTTCCATAAGGATTATCGATAGATTTTTTTTTGCTAGTTCTCAATTTATCCTTGCTTATTTTTATCGATTTTTTTTGGACGTTTTATTGCTAAAATTGTTAGATCTATTGGTTATGTCCAATTATTTTCTTGGCTACTTTTGATAAAATAAAGAGTGTTCTCCTTATTTAAATGCTTGTTAATTTGACTCCCGTGTAGCGTGAGGACGAAGAGTGCTCTCTGCTCCTATCGTGCAGGTATCGGTAAATGTGAATATTGCCTGATGTTCATGTGTGTGCGCGCGCGATGTGTCTTCTCGTGTCAAGGAATGAAAAAGAATGGGAAGTGTCCCCGCCGTGTCTGCGGAAGGCGCTATTGGTGCATCCCGGCCCTCTTCGGAACAACCGGAGCGAGTAGTGGATGCTGAAGAAGATTTTACCTCTTTAAACAGGAAGGCGCGGAACGTTTCTGGGTTACGCTTACTGGATAAGATGAAAATGGTGAATAAATAGGCAAGGAGTTGGCTGTGTGACACAGAGGATCAAAGCTTAGTAGTGGATGGTGTTTCTTAAGCGTTTGTGTGTAGACACGGCCAGAAGAGGGTGCGAAAGAGACGTGCACGGTGAAGAGTAATCTGAAGCTGTTGTTGGAGTGGCATTTCCCGCTGGACCAACTTGCCGGAGAAGCTGCAGAGATGCCAGTTGGCGGAAAGGTACGAGTTTAGAGTTTGTATTCTGCTAAAAAGTTTGTTGCATAACAACATTTTCTATATTCAGCACAGTAATTTAAATTTCAAGAATGATCTTAACATTTTCATCATTACGTTCTCACTGAGACAGAGCCTACTTTTCAGCTTAGTGTGTGTTGCGACCGAAATGACGAACCAGCCTAACACCAGTCATCGAGGTTGGTGCTATCGGTCATCAGCAATCCATCCACAGTACAAATATTACGTAACTCTTATATAAATTGAATTCATTGTTCTTTTGCTCATCATCTTCTCAAACACCCCATGCTACCGGTTGAAATATCAGTATTGTTGAATTCGTCTAGTAAGACACGTGTTTTTACTGAAAATCTACTCCGAAAAACTACCATCTCTCCGTCGGTCAGAATCACGATTTTTTTGGACCCTTGCGCTAACATATGGTCCTTCGGTAGCCGGATAGCGAGAAATTCGCCGCGAATCGCGTCCTAAGTGATCATCAGTGTCCGTACGGTGGCCTCGTCGCAGTAGTGTCAACTCCAGTGCTTCTGCCAACCCAGACAATAGTGATCAAAAGGACAGTGTGAACCAAAAAATAGTGACTGACTCTATCAAAGTTCGTGAAATCCGCAAACATGGAAAAGCTTTTTCGTGAGCGCAAGTCGCTTGAACCGCGGCTGACGCGAATTTCTGGAGTAGTGACAAAGTTAAGGCCTGAAGAAGCCGAAGAAATTGATGTGCAAAGTGAGATTGATGCACTAAGCGAAGTGTGGTCTAGCTACGGTGTCGTGCACCGCAGAATAATAGATGCATGTTCTGATGACGAAACGTATGATAAAGCTGTGAAACATCAGGAGATCTTTGAGGGAAATTACATTTCGGTGAAGAATCGGTTACTTAAGATCATGAAAGCAGTCAAGAACCGGGACATTTCGGCTTCTACACAGCAATCAACCTCTCAGGATATCATCCAACAACTCGCCGCCCAACAAGCAGAACTTCTTCGTGTGATGTCCACCAACATGGCTGCTGCTAGTGCTTCTACCTCGTCCGCCATTGCAAATCGCGAAGCTAACCAAATTCCACTCTCGGACCTCAAGCTCCCTCAGATGAATCTGCCGGTCTTCAACGGCGACTATCTTGAGTGGCAATCGTTTAGCGATTTGTTTGATAGTATGGTGCATCAGAATACATCGTTGAAAGACAGTCAGAAATTGTACTTTCTAAAAACAAATTTGGATGGCGAGGCCGCGTCGTTGATCTCGCATCTTAAGATAGAAGACGCGAATTATCAAGCGGCAATGGATAAACTAAAATCTCGGTACAATAAGCCACGAGAAATTGCTAATAAACATATTCAGCGGTTTCTGACGCAACACGCCTTGACGTCATCTTCGGCTCAAGGATTGCGTACCTTGCATGACGTTTCGGATGAAGTCATTCGGGCTCTCAAAGCCATGGGAAGAGAGGATCGAGATACATGGCTGTTGTTCATCCTCAGTGAGAAAGTTGATCCCGAAACAAAACAGCTGTGGTGCCAGAAAATTGCAGAAATGCGAGATGCTGATATCACTCTGCAAAGTTTTCTAAACTTCATAGAATCTCGAAGTTTCGCACTGCAATCGGTGCAAGCTATTAAACCGAAACCTAGCACCCCGTTTAGGCCACCACCAAAGTTTCCACCACGAGGTGCAACATCATATGTTGCCACCCATATTCCTTCATGCGAACTATGTGCGAAACCACATTTGTTGTACCAATGCGGAAGGTTTCTGCACATGAATCCCAACGATCGAATTGCTCATGTCAACCGATTAAAACTCTGTGGAAATTGTCTAAAATCCCATCCTGGTGAAAGCTGTAGAGCAGGTATGTGCCGCAAATGCAACTCACCTCATCACACATTGCTTCACTTTTCCACATCATCAGCATCCAACGAGGCCCACGCAAATGGAGGAAAACCGCTGCATTCCTTGATTTCGGCCATAGAAGAACCTTCAGCTCTCGATGTTTCCAATGTCCTTCTTGCGACTGTCGCCATCGATGTCTTGGACCACTACGGGCGGCCTCATGCTTGCCGTGCCGTCTTAGATAGTGCATCTCAAGTCAACTTTATCAGTGACAGTTTGTGCCGCAAACTTGGCACCAAAACGAATGTAGCAAGCATGGTACTTGAAGGCATTTCATCAACGCCTGCTCACGCCGATAAATGTGCGGAAATCGTAATTTCATCACGATGCACAAACTACCGGGCAACTGTGCCCTGTTTAGTCCTTGAAAAAATCACAAAAACACTGCCCTGTAAACCAGCTCACATCGACAAATGGCCGATCCCGGGTTCAATAAACTTAGCCGATCCACTATTTCATCTCCCCGGTCAGGTCGATGTTCTACTGGGTACGGAATTATTTTTCCAACTGCTGGAGCCTGGTAAAGTCACTCTCAGCACCGACGATAGCTTACCAACACTTCAGAACACCAAGCTAGGCTGGATAGTCGCCGGCCGCTATCACGACTCAAGCCCGATGATCAGAACTCACCCCTCAACATGCTTATTGACCACTTACGAGGACGATTTGTCTCTCCAGCTTCGCAAGTTTTGGGAGCTTGAAGAGTACAGCGCGAACACCAATCATCTTTCCGACGAAGAAAAACTCTGTGAGCAACATTTCACCGATCACACCTTTCGGAATGACTCTGGAAGGTTTGTCGTCAGGCTCCCCTTTCTCGTGGATCCCAGCCAATTGGGAGAGTCACGGAAAATGGCAGAGAGAAGACTCCATCACATTGAGCGAAAGCTCGATCGTAATCCACCCCTCAAAACTGAGTACCATGCGTTCATGCGCGAGTACCTTGAGCTCGGTCATATGTCCCTCATAGAGGAAACGAGTGCCGCATACAAATCTGTTTATTTACCGCATCATTGCGTTATTAAAGCAACAAGCTCGACCACCAAATGTCGGGTTGTATTTGATGCATCGGCAAAAACGACTAGTGGTCTCTCGTTAAATGACGCACTCATGTGTGGCCCTGTTGTTCAGGACTCGCTGATAAACATTTTAATAAGATTTCGCTTCCCAGCAGTCGTTCTGGTGGGAGACGCAAAACAAATGTACCGCATGATTTGGTTGGATGAAGTTGATCGGGATTTTCAGAGAATACTGTGGAGATGGAATGTAGATGAGCCGGTTAGAGAATATCGGCTGAATACAGTAACTTTTGGAACTAAGAGCGCATCGTATTTGGCCACTAAATGCGTTCATGAATTACTAGAGTCCAATAGAGAAAGGTATCCAATGGCAGTTGAAAGGGCTATCAAAGGCATCTACGTTGATGATGTTCTTATTGGAGCATCGTCCGAGGAGGAAGCTAAAACGTTAAGGGAACAGCTTACGGAGATTTTTGCTGCTGGTGGGTTTCACCTGAGAAAATGGGCCTCAAACAGTGCAGGTGTGTTGGACGGCGTTCCAGACTCAGACTTGGAGCTAAAAATATCAATTGAAGAAGGAGGAAGCAGTACCGTCAAGGCCCTCGGAATGCAGTGGCAGCCGTGCAGTGACGTCTTCCTCTTCTCTTATCATCAAAACGAGATCCTTCAGCCCACAAAGCGCAGCATATTATCACAAATTGCCAGTCTATTCGACCCTCTTGGCCTTCTTGCACCAGTCATTGTTAAGGCCAAGCTTGTGATGCAGCGAATGTGGGAGCTGAAGGTGGCCTGGGACTCGACTCCCCCCGGTGAGTTATCGAAAGATTGGTTTGATTTGGTCCAGAGTTTCCCACTTCTCAATACATTTCAGATCCCTCGGCGTATTATCGATATGCGCAATTGGTCACGACTATACCTGCACGGCTACTGCGATGCATCCGAGGTGGCAATGGGGGCCTGTCTCTACGTTCGCGCCATTGACGATGAAGGAAACACGTCTTCTCATCTCCTTTGTGCCAAATCGAAATTAGCACCAATTGGGAACGGCAGAGTAACGACACCACGACTGGAGTTATGTGCTGCCGTAATCCTAGCGCGCCTAATGGCAAATGTTCAAGCAGCATTGTCAACGACTACTTTTTACGAGATTCGAGCATATTCCGACTCCAAAGTTGTATTGGCATGGTTGTCGGGAGGCGCAGCGAGGTGGAAAACCTTCGTGGCAAACCGGGTGGCTGAAATCACCACTCACATTCCTGCTATCAACTGGCATCACATAGGAACTGGAGAGAATCCCGCGGACTTGATCTCACGAGGCACCTTTCCTGAGCAGCTACAACAAAACTCTCTCTGGTGGTTCGGTCCAGATTGGAATCCAACAGAAATGGAAATGATAACCGCACCTTGCGACGATCTGGATGGCAGTGCATGGCGTCAAATTGAAAGAGAGCAGCGCAACGTGGTATCAGTGTTTCTTACTGTATATGAAAATCAGTTTTTGGATAACATGATGGTTCGTTACTACCCGAACTTCAAGCTTCTTCTACGTGTTACCGCTCGCATGCTTCGTATTGGCCACCGTGAGTTCCGGGATAGTGAGCGGCTCTCGCCTAGTGAAATCGAGTTTGCTTTCAACAAATACCTACAACATACACAAAGACAACATTTTGCGAACGAGATCGACCGACTGCAGAAAAATCAAGAAGTCAACCGAGGTAGCTCATTACATCAGCTTCGTCCCTTCATGGACGAAAACGGACTTGTTAGGGTGGGCGGCCGTCTCGAGCAATCTGATCTTAGCTACGATAATAGACATCAAATACTATTGCCACGACACTCAATTTTGACTTCACTCATTCTGCTGGATCAACATCAAGAACAACTTCACTGTGGGCCTCAGTTGCTCTTGGCATTCTCTCGAAGGAGGTTCTGGATTCTTCGTGGCTGTAGTGCCGCGCGCAAAGTATGTCGCGATTGTGTCTTGTGCAACAGATCCAGACCAGTCCGTTTAATGCAACAAATGGGACAACTGCCTGCAGATCGGGTGAAACCTTCACCACCTTTTTCGGTAACTGGAGTCGACTATGCCGGCCCCGTCAGCGTTGTGGGGCGGAGATCTCGCGGTGCGGTACCGTCCAAAGGATACATAGCACTTTTTGTGTGCTTCGGAACAAAGGCCGTGCACCTCGAAGCAGTGTCTGACCTTAGTGCATCTTCATTTCTTGCGGCATTTTCCCGATTCGTCAGTAGATATGGACTTCCCTCTAAAATGTATTCGGACAACGCAACCAATCTACGTTCTGCCGCAAAAACACTTCGTCAATTGTACCGCCAAATTGATGTTGCTGAACACAGCTCCGACGTGTGCGATTACCTGGCTGATAAGCGAGTGCAGTGGTCATTCATTCCCGCCCGTTCTCCTCACCATGGAGGTTTATGGGAAGCGGGAATAAAGGTAGTGAAGGGATTCCTCAACAAGATTGGTAACAACTACAACTACACATTTGAGGAACTTAGTACTCTACTTGCACAAATCTCCGCTTGCATGAATTCACGCCCGATATGTGCTATTTCGGACGACCCAAAGGATCCTCAACCACTCACGCCCGCCCATTTTCTGATTGGGCGTCCGCTGAATGCTCTACCGGAGATTAATCGTCTTGAACATCACATAGGATCGCTTGCGAGGTGGAAGTACGTACAACGAATGGTGCAAGAGTTCAGAGTACGATGGCAAGAGGAGTACGTAACATCGCTTCAACGTTTAAGCCGATGGCAAAGTGCTTCATGTAATATCGAAGAAGGCGATTTTGTGATGCTTGTCGGAGCTGACGATAGACCTCAGCAATGGCCTATAGGCCGGGTCTTAAAACTATTCCCAGGCCCTGATGGACTCGTAAGAGTCGTTTCCGTGAAAACTGCAAGTGGGATATTTCGCCGTGACATAAGAAAGATTCGACGGTTTCCATTGGACAGCGACGAATATGTACCTGGACGAAATGGAAGGGAAATTCCTGCAAGTAATTTGGTGGGCGGCGTATGTTGCGACCGAAATGACGAACCAGCCTAACACCAGTCATCGAGGTTGGTGCTATCGGTCATCAGCAATCCATCCACAGTACAAATATTACGTAACTCTTATATAAATTGAATTCATTGTTCTTTTGCTCATCATCTTCTCAAACACCCCATGCTACCGGTTGAAATATCAGTATTGTTGAATTCGTCTAGTAAGACACGTGTTTTTACTGAAAATCTACTCCGAAAAACTACCATCTCTCCGTCGGTCAGAATCACGATTTTTTTGGACCCTTGCGCTAACAGTGTGCTTATGAACACTTCCACAGTAATTAACTTAGAGCTTTCTTTGCCAAAGTTGCCATTTTCGCATTCGTATATCGTGTGGCAAATACAATGATACTCTATGCCCAGGAAAGTCAAGCAAATTTCCTTTAGAAAAAGTTCCTGGACCGACCGGAAATCGAACCCACGCATCTCACTTGAAGCTTTGTGGGAACATCGAAGACGGTTTTCCAGAATTAACTTTTGAAAGATATCCTAAATAAATTCTTGAAAAGTTATCAGGATAAATTTCATTAGGAGCTTGAAGAATTCTTGTTAAAAGTATTTAAGAAAGAGAATTTTTTAGAGTAATTTCAAAAGAGCAATGCAAAGGAAAATTCGCTCCTGAAGAAAAAACTTTTTGAAAAAAATTATGTGAAAAACTTTTTAAATATTCAATGACAATTGCTGGAGGAAGAATTTCTAAATCTGTATCAAAACTATGTATAATAAAACGACAAAAACCAATCCTGATATAAGCCATCAATCCTCGTCTTTAGTTCCTGATCTGTCTGCCAGCACTGCCACCACCCTTTCTGCAACACACTCTCTCTCTACTACTGCAGTCGTCTGCTTCTGCTTGTGGTTGCGTTCACTGGGTTCGTGAGCTGGCACGGAGTGTGCAGATATCCACACCCGATTTCGTGCTTTTCTTGTGCAAATCGCTCCCTCTCACTCTCGCTCCAGTTGCCGCCCGCCGCCGCAAATTTGCCACCTCCCTAGATGCTATGCACATTTTTGCAGCTCCACTACGACGACGACCAGCAAACGACGTGTTCCACTCCACTAATAGAGCGAGTGTCTTCACAGCGGAACGACGAGCCCCTGTCCTGGTCTGGCACTATGGGCCAGTTACCAAAATTTCGCGACAAATTGGACATTCATCGTAAAATTTTCATTTCAAGCCCATAGTGTCTGGGTTGGTTCGGTGGTGAGGTGTCTCGAAAAATGTAGGCAGGTATGAGGGTAGCAAAAAAAATGGGAACGTCAGCGTTTTTGTTTTGATATGTGGTCCTGTCGCTTCCTTAAGCTAGAGAGCGCTCGCTTCGCGCACGTTACCCTCCCACCCACAAGTTCATCCCCTCCCCCCATCTCTCATCGTCACTGGCGTCGTCTTGCATTGTAGACGTCGACGACGACGGTGTTGGCGACGTATGCAACTTTTCGCTTTTCTTTCATTCGATGCGATGGCACGGAATTCTTCCGACACGAAATTATCTCCATCGTGGTCTCGTCTCTCCGTGATGGAGTAACGTTGGATATGCCAGGGCTGGTAGAAGGACTCATTTCAAATGCAAGTCTCTAAAATATATCTATTTTAATGCAAAGTCTCTTATGTCTAATGTTATTCGACTGGTTTATGTTCTTAGAAAATACTGTCCAACATCTTCTTCAGGAAATAATTTTTATATAATATATTCGTGAGCCCTTCACAAGACTGCAAGCCAGGAATTGGTCTTTAAGATCTATATTTTAACCAAAATTATTTTTTAAATCAAAAACCTTCAGAGACTATTATGCTATCATTCCACAGGTTTATCTTCTGGAATACTTTCAGGGACTTTTCCAGGCTAAGGCATCTCTACAGAATTTCTTCTAGTTCGTTCGTATTCCAGAAATTCTTCCAGTGACTTGTCAAGGAATGCTTAGAGATTTTTCCAGAATTTGCTCCAGTAAATTGTTAAGCAAACAAACACTACTTCCGCCAGTAATTTCCACAAACAATGCTCACAATTTTCTCAGAAACTATTCATTCACGGTTACTTCTGGGAATTGCTTCAAAAATGCATTCAAGGATTATTCAAGGAAATTTTTCAAGAGCTCTTCCAGGAATTCCTCAAACTCAACCTGGGATTCCTCATGAAGTTTTTCCGGGAATTTCTCCAGCATATTTTCCAAGGATTACTTCTAGCTCTTACAAAAAATCTCGAGCAATTTTTCAAGTAAAATCCATGGCATCTTCGAAGTTTGAATTTTTCTAAGTATTCACACCGACATTTTTTATAGAATTCCTTCAGAAAATTCCGCAGAAATTGGATTTATTATTTTTAAACTATTTAATTTTATATTTACGGTAATTTAATTCTTAAGAGTCCATGAGTTCTCTCTGAGTTTCATTACGAAAAATTCCAGAATTTTCATTGAAATTACTTCCGAATTGTTCATTAAACAATTTCTGAAAATTTCTAAAAGATTCTCTGGAGTGATTGCTGAAGATATCCTTGAAGAAATTCATGGTTGAAATCTCAAAGAAACCCTGAACTAAATTTTTTGGGAGGTTGGAAGTAATCCCTCCAGGCATATCTGGAGAAACCATTGGTTGAATTTTGGAATATACTTTGAACAAGAGAAACTGAGGGAGAAACCAATCCTGAAGCAATGTTGGAGGTAATATTTGTAAGAAAGTTTATGCAATCATCTGAATTAAATTCTTTTTCTATTCCTGCAGAAAATTATGAAAAATGCATTCAGTTATACTTGTCGTAATTTCACGAGGAATTCCTAAAGCAAGACTTCGAAAATGCGGCAAGTCAGATACCATGAGGAGTACAACTAGTCTAATTCATGATAGATTTCTTTTTGTTATTTAGTCCCTTTATGCTCTCTTAGTTCAGTCCAGAGGTCTCTAAAATACCTGCTTTCAAGACAGTCGGTACCAGCCGTGACTGTCAACCGTGGTACGAAATTCTAGAGGTTTCTTGAGATACTCTGGCACTCTCACAGGGTCATCAGATATTTCTTTTCAAATATTACAAGAAAAAGCTACAGCAATTTTTTGTAGTGATTTCTCCAGAGATATCTAGTGCAGTTACTAGATAGAACAAAATCAAAACTGCTTTTTGGACTAAATGACAGCACCATACTTATAGTAAAATCAATTTTTAAGTATGAAAAATACGCCACTTCTGTGCTGTCCTGCATCTCCAACGATTTTTATGGAATGCTTAGAACAGGTTCCGAACCTTTATGAAGCTGCGGCCCCTTTTGTTGTTTTACAAACATCGCTCGGGCCTCTGAAAACTGATGTTCTTGAAACCAATGTCTATGAAAACTGAATTTTGCACTACGAATCTACGAATATGATTGACAGGTACTCTGTCTGTTATCCACAATCCAATCAGACAAAGCAATAATTCTGTCCTCAAACTAGTGCACTTGATATCTAGCCAGGAGTCTACAAAGTATAATTGCAAAAGTCCGACAAGGAATTTCTAAATCCAGATCTTGTCAGAATCCTACAGAATATATGGCTGGGCAAACACTTGGAAATACTACTAAGCATTTCGTCAAAGATATTCGTAGAAATTCGTTTAAGATTTTTCCAGGAATCATATCTAAAGATATGAGAGATTTGCTTAGAAGAAAATTATCTTAATATGTTGTCAGCTGATAAGATTATGTTGAGAAACTTGTTAATGCTGCTGACAGATTCGAAAGAACTCTGCGAATAGTATGGGTGGATACAATGAAGAATTTAGTTTTTTCATCCCACCAATAGTTTACGAGGATCACGAGAATTTGTAGAAGAGTTCACTAGAAAGCTGAATAAGTCTGCCAAAGATAAGGCTGAATTTATGCATGCTTTTTTAAAAGATGCTTCCTGAAACGATCTTAAATTCATGTTTTAAAATCGCACTGAAAAACTAAGCAATCGCCTAAAAATTAAATCGTTTGCACTTTAAGTAATTTTATTCTGCTCAACTTAGTGATGTAATTACATGAAAAGTACTTTTTTAGTATCTGCGTAATTGAAACTAAAACGTAACAAGTTACCCTGAGAAAACACAAGAATTAAAAAATGTTTACGAAATATTTACAATGGCGTCACGGCCCCCTAGGGGTCCGCGGACCACCGGTTGGAAAACCCTGACTTAGAAGAATTTTACTAGATTTTGCTCTACGAAATTCCTGAGACTTCTACACTACTACATCCAGTAATTTCCACAGGGATTTCTCTGGAAATTCTCAGGGACTATTCCAGTATTTCCTCCAGTTGATTTTGCACTAATTCTTCCATCGATCCACTAAGTTCTTCCAAGAAAAACCTCGAATGTTTATTCCACAGATTTTGAAGAAATTCGGTTAGAGGAATACTTTCTAGAAATCTTCAGAAGTGTATTTTTTCATTAATTATTCCAGGAAATCTATGAAGAACCAGAAATAGCTCAATAATTCATTTATTTAGTTAACATCTACACAGATAACACTGAATCAACAATTTCACGCCACAATACTCGGTTCGTGGCCGCATCTCTCCATCCTCGGTTCTGCCCCACGCTCGCCAAATCGATACGCACTTGATCCGCCCACCTAGCTCGCTGCGCTCCACGCCTTCTTGTACCAACCGGATCCGAAGCGAATACCATCTTTGCAGGGTTGCTGTCCGGCATTCTTGCAACATGCCCTGCCCATCGTATCCTTCCAGCTTTGGCCACCTTCTGGATACTGGGTTCGCCGTAGAGTTGGGCGAGCTCGTGGTTCATCCTTCGCCGCCACACACCGTTCTCCTGCACACCGCCGAAGATCGTCCTAAGCACCCGACGTTCGAAGACTCCAAGTGCTTGCAAGTCCTCCTCGAGCATCGTCCACGTTTCATGCCCGTAAAGGACTACCGGTCTTATGAGCGTTTTATACATCGTGCATTTGGTGCGGGGGTGAATCTTTCTTGACCGCAGTTTCTTCTGGAGCCCATAGTAGGCACGACTTCCGCTGATGATGCGCCTTCGTATTTCCCGACTAACATTGTTGTCAGCCGTCAACAAGGATCCGAGGTAGACGAACTCGTCCACCACCTCGAAGGTATCCCCGTCTATCGTAACACTGCTTCCTAGGCGGGCCCTGTCGCGCTCAGTTCCGCCAACCAGCATGCACTTTGTTTTCGACGCATTCACCATTAGCCCGACTCTTGTTGCTTCGCGTTTCAGGCGGGTGAACAAATCTGCCACCGTTTCAAATTTTCTCCCAATAATATCCATGTCGTCCGCGAAGCAAACAAATTGTCCGGATCTCGTGAAAATCGTGCCTCGACTGTTAAGTCCGGCTCTCCGCATGACACCTTCAAGCGCAATATTGAACAACAGGCACGAAAGTCCGTCGCCCTGTCGTAGTCCCCGCCGAGACTCGAACGAACTGGAGTGTTCGCCCGAGATCTTCACGCAGTTTTGCACACCGTCCATCGTTGCTCTGATCAATCTTGTGAGCTTCCCGGGAAAGCTGTTCTCGTCCATGATTTTCCATAGCTCTATGCGGTCGATACTATCGTATGCCGCCTTGAAATCGATGAACAAATGGTGCGTAGGGACCTGATACTCACGGCATTTCTGGAGGATTTGCCGCACGGAAAAGATCTGGTCCGTTGTCGAGCGGCCGTCGATGAAACCTGCTTGATAACTTCCCACGAACTCGTTTGCTATAGGTGATAGACGACGGAAGAGAATCTGGGATAGCACTTTATAGGCGGCGTTTAGGATGGTGATTGCACGATAATTTTCACACTCCAGTTTGTCGCCCTTTTTGTAGATAGGGCATATAACGCCTTGCTTCCACTCCTCCGGTAGCTGTTCCGTTTCCCAGATTCTGACTATCAGCCGATGCAGACAAGCGGCCAACCTGTCCGGGCCCATCTTGATGAGTTCGGCTCCGATACCATCCTTGCCAGCGGCTTTGTTGTTCTTGAGCTGTTGAATGGCATCCTTAACTTCCCCCATCGTGGGAGCTGGTTGATTTCCGCTGTCCGCTGTGCTGACGTAGCCATCGCCTTCGCTGTCCTGACCTTCTGTGCCTGTGTTCTCTGCGCCATTCAGGTGTTCATCGTAGTGCTGCTTCCACCTTTCGATCACCTCGCGTCCGTCCGTCAAGATGCTCCCATCCTTATCCCGGCACATCTCAGCTCGCGGCACGAAGCCTTTGCGGGATGTGTTGAGCTTCTGATAGAACTTCCGCGTTTCTTGAGAACGGTACAGCAACTCCATCTCTTGGCATTCCACCTCTTCCAGGCGGCGCTTTTTGTCCCGGAATAGGCGGGTTTGCTGTTTCCGCTTCAGTCTGTATCGTTCCACGTTTTGCCGCGTACCATGCTGCAGCATTGCAGCCCGCGCTGCATTCTTCTCCTCTAAAACCTCCTGGCACTCCTCGTCGAACCAATCGTTTCTTGAGTTCCGTTCCACAAATCCGACAACGCTTTCGGCAGCGTCGTTAATGGCTGCTTTGACTGTCCTCCAGCAGTCCTCAAGAGGGGCCCTATCGAGCTCGCCCTCATCCGGCAACGCTGCCTCAAGATGCTGCGCGTACGCATTGGCGACATCCGGTTGTTTCAGCCGCTCGAGATTGTACCGGGGCGGGCGTCGGTACCGTACATTGTTGATGACGGATAGTTTTGGGCGCAGTTTCACCATCACCAGGTAGTGGTCGGAGTCAATGTTGGCGCCACGATAGGTTCTGACGTCGGTTATGTCGGAGAAGTGCCGTCCATCGATCAAAACGTGGTCGATTTGCGATTCTGTCTGCTGAGGTGATCTCCAGGTGTACCGATACGGGAGGCTGTGCTGGAAATAGGTGCTACGAATGGCCATGTTCTTGGAGGCGGCAAAATCTATCAGTCGTAGGCCGTTCTCGTTCGTCAGCCGGTGGGCGCTGAACTTTCCAATCGTCGGTCTGAACTCCCCCTCCTGGCCGACCTGAGCGTTCAAATCTCCTATGATGATCTTGACGTCGTGGCTTGGGCAGCGGTCGTACTCGCGTTCGAGCTGCGCGTAAAATGTGTCCTTGTCATCATCAGTGCTTCCGGAGTGTGGGCTATGCACGTTGATTATGCTGAAGTTAAAGAATCGGCCTTTGATTCTTAACTTGCACATTCGTTCATTGATCGGCCACCACCCGATCACGCGCCTTTGCATATCACCCATCACTATGAAAGCTGTTCCCAGCTCGCGTGTGTTGCCGCAGCTCTGGTAGATGGTATGATTACCTCTAAACGTTCGCACCAATGCTCCTGTCCAGCACACCGCCTGCAGCGCTACGATGTCGAAACCGCGAGTCTTCAGTACATCGGAGAGTATGCGAGTACTTCCAATGAAGTTGAGAGATTTGCAGTTCCACGTACCGAGTTTCCAATCGCTAGTCCATTTTCGTCGCTGTGGTCTTTGCCGATTGTTCCGGTCCGTATTCTCTCGTTGACGTTCCTGTGCTGATGTGTTTTTACCACTGAACAGCTCGATGTTTTTTTTATCAATTTATAGTTATTGTTGAGGAGAAATTCGTAATTGAAATTTCAAAGAAATCGCGAACAGCAATTCTGGAAAAATGTTGAGAAATTAACAAGGCTGGTAGTGAGTCATTTTTTAGTGACTTAGTAACTTTTTTAAGCCAGTCACTTGAAAGGTTAATTTTTTTAAGCCAGTCACTTGAAAGCTGCGCGTTTACCGCTACGGCTATCTGGGTCCCCAACTAAAGTCACTTATTTCAACTATTTTGAGCTAAATTTTCTAGAGAAAATTACGAATCAGTCTTCCTTCAATTTAGGGTTCAATATCGTGAAATTTTGAACTTACAATAAAAATTTCCAAATTTGGTACTCATTTAGACCTTCTTTCCTGTAGTAGATCATATTGGATATTCCCTTCTTCTTCGTTAAACATTGTACTAGAACTGAAATAACTAATTATGATTTTCAAGTCACTTTTAGTCACTTTTTCAAGAATCAGAAGTCACTATTTAGTCACTTATTTCTCAAATCTGGTCACTAAAATATTTTTTTTCGGCACTCTTTTTACTACCAGCCCTGGAAATTAACGGAGTCGTCGTTGCAGAAATTACTGTTTAAACTCTGGATGACGCCCAAAACGGTAATCTTAGAAAATCTATGAAAGAATCACTGACTAAATTCCTGGAGAACTGAGGACTTTTCTAAGAATTTTTTGGAATAAAATTCGATTGCATTCCTGAAAAAAAAAAACAATCTTGAACGAACTTCAAGAGTAATATTTCCGGGGTTATCTCTAGAAAAATTGTGGGTTCAATGCTTGGAGGCAACTTGAACGAAAATCTTGGAGGATTTATTCGGGAAGTCCGTGAAAGAATCACGCAATGAATTCCTAAATCAATTTTAGAGTAATACAACTTTTCTTCAGTCGATATTGCGTATCTCGCTATCGAGTTGGAGAACAATTTACTAAAAGATGAGTTTCATTACTACCTCGATGGATTGCATTTGCGCTAGTTTTGTATTCAATAACTCGATAGCTCCCTAACTCGATGGTCCCTTCAATATCGAGTTATGAAGAGTTGACTGTACCTGAAGGAAATGCCTGAGTTAATTTCTAATGATGTTCCTGGAAAAAAATCCTGAAAAATTATACAGTTATACGAGCAATAGTACTTGCCGTAACGTTACGAGGAATTAATTAGGCAATAATTTTGGAAATATCCTCAGACAAATGTCTGGGGGGATTCTCTAGAATTTCTTCAGTCTTTTTTTGGTTCTTGTTTGATTTCTTTTCCTTCAGGCATAAGGCCTCTTAAGTTCCTATTTTGAAGACACTCAGTCGCTACCAGCCCTGTTGAATAGTGAAAAAAAGATCCGAAACGGAAGAGAGAACACAAGATACAGTGGATCTCGGCAGCCGCAGTCAGCAACATATGTGTGGCGTTCACTTCATCTGGCGCATGTTGGTATAGATACCAAATTGATGTCACCTCAAAGTAGGAATTCTTTAGCTCTTACCGCCCGCCGTCTACTGGCGGCGTGGCGGCGAGAGGATGCAGTTTCATGCAGTCACTTGCGCTCTAGGTATTATCCGTTATCAGAGATCCGGTGCATTCTTGTGCTACTTTTCGATGACGTGCGCAAGCGGGGGAGATTGTCGTAGCTTTCGTAGCGGAGGAGATTAGGAACTATTTTTTGCCAGCGGGAGATTATAGGTTCTTTGTGTAGTCAACCGGAGGATATCTTTGTGGGCTATGAACTGATTCGCTCATAATAGACCTTGGTGAATGCCGAAAATGTGATCGTGGAGCTTTATTGTCGAGGGACCAAAAAACCAAATAGGTTTTATTTTTAGAAAAGTTAGATACAACGTGAAAGATACTACTACAAAGTACGAGGAAAGGGACGGGCCGGGGATTGAACCCATGACCAACTCCTTATAAAGCAGAAGCAATCGCCATTAGACCACCAATCGCATTAGGAAAAACAGAAAATATGTACGGAATCAAAACTTAATCAAGCATTGTTTGGCCACGACCATGTACCTTGCTAACATGAATCAGTAGCCATCCTGTAGATGGGACCTAAACAGAGACCTTCCTTAGTCTAGTGGTAACGTCCGCGGCTTCAAAGCAAAACCATGCTGAAGGTGTCTAGGTTCGATTTCTGGTCGGTCCTGGATTTCTTCGTAATTTCCTGGACTTCCCAGGGCATTAAGTAAATTAAGTATCATCGTACCTGCCACACAACTACGAATGCGAATGTGGTGAATTTCACAAAGAAAGCTCTCGATTAAAAACTGTGGAAGTGCTTCTAGAATATAAACCTGAGAAGCAGACTCTGTATCAGTGGCGAAATAATACCAAAGAAGAATTGCTAGAAAATGCTAGAATACTCTTACAGAAGAAGTGCAGAAAAAACAGCAAAAATCTATTCCACTTTCGCTTGCAAATCACAAATCCAATTTCAACGAAGCCAAACTACGCCGACACACGTCACAGCTGGGTTATCCTCGAGTGTTAGCGCCGCACGCCACTGAGGCTGCACTCGATGTGAAGAAATTTGATATCGTACAAAGGACTTGCTATCACCCCTATCGCTTCACGGTTTTTACTTTTTTTCAGCTCGCACACCAAAGTTGTTGAAATGCCCTCATTTCTTTTGCAAGGGGGAGGTTATGCTTGCATGGATCGGTGTTGGATGCGGCGGCGGGGAGTTGGTGTCATCCCCCATTAGCAGTGCACTGTACCAAACAAGAGGCGACCGAACAGCACTCACTGCTCAGGGCACGAAAAATACTTGATTGCTTCTTTCGCTTCCGGAGCGTCCCGGTCCAGGGGACTACAGTAGCACTCTATGGATAGGTAATGGGGGAAGGGTGAGAGTACACGTGTCATCGCGACAGAACTCATTCCAAGTTTCGGTGGACAACCTGCCGCTACACTGTACTGTATGTGACACGAGTACAAGTATGATGAGTCTTGCTCTCAGAACTTTTTAATTAAGGATCAAGTATCACACATCGCGGGAGTTGAGGCGGGACTTGAATGCACAGGGAAAATATTGCCGGTTTGGCCGGAGAGTGGTTGATGGCCCAGTTGCCGTAGTCGACGACATTGCTAGTTGCGGTTAATGGGACAACGGCTCTAGTTTCTAATTCAAGTCGCATCCAGTGTGCGGAAACAAGTTTTAGAGAAAGCCTGAAGAAGTAAGAACTAACTAGATAGGCGTACGTCGTGCGACAGACAGCAACGTGACTGCTTCATTCACGCTATCATCGTTTGCCGGCTCTCGTGCACAACACGCAAACGTAATCACGGCGAAAGCGATTTCCATTCCAAAGAAGGTGACGACAACCGGGAGAGGGTACAAATCAGGTGGATTATCTTGGATAGTTTATCGGTGCCGGTCGTTGCAACCAGAAGGCAATAAAGTTACCGTATAGGCAATTTTATCGTACGATTGTTTTTGTGGAGCTGATTATCTATGGGGAGAAAATTGACAAACACGCCTTGTTTGTCAATTACGACCGATGTTAGCGGCCAATATCCATCGAATCCGCGCTAACTAGAGCGCTACCATCGTTTTAGCGTTAATGGCAAACGTGAGGTTTTTCCTTAACACCAGAATGCCACCCGTTTAGCTAAACCGGTAATAGATCAACTTCCAACCGACTGTTCTTTCCAACATGCATCCCCTTTTGGCATTCAAAAGGAGTGATGGTTTCAACTTCTAGCACTTCAACTATGATTTATTCATTTCAAATCCGGACAAGTTTTATCTCATCATTGCACTCTTTTCACTTGACGAAAATCCGATTGTTCCGATTCGACTGAATGGCGTGTGTGCATAGGAGTAGCCAGAGGGAGGCGAAGCTTAACATTTTGTATGATTTTTTCTAAGATTGTCTATACCATATGAATTCATAAAATAATGTGTCCTAATAAATTTCCTGCGGTTCTACTAAAAATAAAGCTTCTACCAGAGATTTACAAAAGATTTTGTCAAGAATGCTTAATGGATCTTGCACTCAACAAATGTTATTATGATATTCGCAAGAATTCCGTCACACATTTTGCCAGCAACGGTTTATTTGTTATATAAAGAGTTTATTAAGGAAAAACGATTCGTCAAGTAACCTCTCAAAGATTTTTTAAATATTCCTCAGTATGATTTTCTTGTGACTTTACCAGAAATTCTACCGAGAATTACCTAGAAATTTTCCCTGTGTTTTCTGCAGATAATTCTTCTTCAAAGTTCAGCGATTTTTCCTGGTATTTTCAGAGAAATTTTCCTAAGAATTCTTCCAGAAAATTCGCCATGAACTTCTCAGAAAATTTTGGATAGAAAATATGACCAAGACTTTTTCGAAGAATCTTCCAGGAATTCCAGTATAATTTTGTTCGTACTTGTTTAATTAATTACCATCGTGGTTTATGGCTAACCAGCCGAGTGGATTTAAACAACTACCGAAAAACTAAACATTACATATACTTTGCAATTGGGTTAAATGGACAATTTGATGTAAAATTTGTGAAAAAGTTACACGTCTTCTCGGTGAGAATCGAACTCAAGACTCCATGTCCTCTAGATAGGGCGCGTTACCCCCACGCCACGAAAGGACTCATGGGCGCAGAAATTAACCTGAGTTCGATTTCAGCTCAATAAACACGTGGTCCTCTTTCGGAAGAATGCCCATCCAAACACAACGCTTTCTATTTATATCCAATGCCTAGCCCGAGAGCGCATTATTTATTAAGTATTGAAATACCACACACTACTCACCAACGACGTGCTGGCTGAGATTTCTATAGTGCGGACTTCCAATGGGTCGCAACGCTATCAAAAACGATCGGTTACGGAACATGAGTCCGTTGCTCGATAAATATTCAACCCTTATCGCATAACGCTATGCCTGGAACAGCAGCAAACTGGACTTTCGTTCTTACTACAGAATTGATTTTACTACAAATGTGTCGCCATTTTTTTGCAGAAAGCAGTTTTGATTCTGTACTATTCTTAGAAAAAAAAAATCATTTTCTTCAATGATACAATGGTGATTATTTTTTTAAGATATTTCTTGCTCGCAGTATATTTTTTCTGCGATTCCGCCTTGAATAACTCCATTAATTGCACTAAAATCCTACAAAAAATCCTCTCCTGTTATTTTTCAAAACTATATGTGATTAAATGCAACCTATGACTTATCAAAAAAATCTCCCAGAGATTACTTCGATCCTCATAGACATCTTTTGAAGATACCTTCAGAAATGACTCTTAATTTGTTTGTGGAATCCAGAGAAATTTAGGCAGAAATTATTTCAAAGATTCCTGAAAGAAATTCTTTCAAAGCTCAAACTACAACATATTCCGGAAATATGTTTAAAAAATTAATCAAGCATTCTTTTCAAAACTTTTGAATTATAGAAACAGGAATCTTTAAAAAAAAGTTACCATATTTGCTCTTACCGGAAAGAGTACATGGAAGAAACTTCTTGAACATCATCGACGTCAGAACCTATCGCGGCGCAAACATTGATTCGGACCACTACCTTGTAATGGTTAAAGTGCGTCAAAGACTTTCCGTTGTGAACAACATTCGGTATCGACGCCCGCCACGGTGCAATCTGGAACGACTCAAGCTACCGGAAGTCGCAACTGATTACGCGCGAAGCCTTGAAGCAGCGTTGCCGGAAGAGGAAGAGCTCATCGAAGCCACTCTTGAGGACTGCTGGAGTAGTATCACAGCAGCCAGTAACAATGCAGCGGAAGGGAACGACAGAACGGTTGGTTCGACGAGGACGGGTTTGAACGAGAAGAATGTAGCGCGTGCGATTATGCTGCAGCAAGGCACCCGTCAAAGCGTGGAACGATACAAACAGATGCGAAGACAGCAAACCCATCTATTCGGGGGCCGCCTGGAAAAGTTGGAGTGTGAAGAGATGGAGCAACTGTATCGTTCTCAAGAAACGCCTAAGTTCTACAAGAAACTCAATGCATCCCGCAAAGGCTTTGTGCCGCGAGCTGAAATGTGCCGGGATAAGGGTGGAGGTATCTTGACGGACGAACGTGAGGTGATTGAAAGGTGGAAGCAGCACTACGATGAACACCTGAATGGCGCAGAGGAGGAAACCAAGGCATCAGGAGGAATGGCTTCATCAGTATGGCAGATGAGGGAGACTTGCCAACCCTCATGGATTTATGGTCAAACAAAAATGTTTTTTTAGTAGAATGAAGAATTTTTTTTCAGACATCAAAAGGCTTAAAATTGATTCCCCTGGTAGTGGACACTCAATTCTCAGCAATAGATACACTTATAAACTAATAAAAAAAAAATTATTACTAATTGCTGAGAATTTTAAAAATTAACGGTAATCAAATGAGAGAATAAAACTGCAAAGAAAATCGAAATTGTGTTTCTAGTGAATGCAGTATCCTATTAAAGAAGCACAATTAATCATAAAAATCGAAGATATTTTACGTAATGTTGAGAAATATAACATAATTAATAATTTAAGTTGTTTTTTTTTGGCAGTTTGTTACAGAAAAAAATTATAATTAAATTAAATGTGTGAATTTTGGTTTTGAGAACATTTGAAATAAACATCTGATACAATGGAGAAGCATCCAGCATTCTGGAATTTCTTACGTGCTTCACATTTTTTTTTTTTACTTTCCATACAAAAAATCTTACCATGAGGGAAGTAGTTGGAAAATCGTCAAAATCGTGATACGTTAGCAAAATTAAAAAAAAAACTACCAGGATGCAGAAACTATAAGCATGCTATCCTAATGATATCTCGATACAAGTTTTGGGTAAGGTTTTGAAGATATTCTTGAAAACACCTCAATTGATTACTGAAGAAATAGGCAGTATCCCTGAAATAATCTCATTAGGCATTGAGTGTATTGAAATTCAAAAGAAAATAATTTATGCTATCTGTTAAGAAATTCTTGAATAGATTATTAGTATAAATTTTATATGAATTCTTTGTGCAATTCTTGCGATAATTCTGGACGAATCCTTAAAATATATTATGGCAGAGTCTTTGTTAAATGTTCTCGAAAACTCATAAAGCAATGCTATTTATGTGTTTTTCAAAGTAAATTCCTTGATAGTATACCTGATTGATTTTGCTCTTAGAACAGAAGAGAGACTGAAGGAATATTTCAAAATCCCGAGAAATTTTCAATGAATTCTTTGGAACAAATGATTGAAACAACCACTAGTACGCTAATTCGCCTTTTGGACTAGAACTATTATAGGCTAATGTAGGGCATGTCGACTCAATAATAGCCGTATATATTAGCACGCAGAGTCAATTAAAGTGCCATTTGATTACTTGGGAATGCCTGTGAGGTCGTTCATCCCCTTAATAGAAATCCTGGCTACGCCCATGCGTGTGTGCACTACTAGTGCGCAATGTGCTTGCTACTAGTGTTCTCATCCACGAAAGTTGTCAAACCGAAAGCAGCAGCAGCAGCAACATTGCTTTTTCAAGTGTACTACAACATATGATGCTGCTGCTGCTGATGATGATGATGATGCACCACATTCGTCGTACGCCCGCCCGGAGATTGAATTTTGGGATTGGGACACACAGACACACATTATTCCAACTCGTGTGAAAGTTGATAGCAGACGAAAAAAAAGAACGGCTTATCCCTTGTTCAACAAGCGGAGCAACGAAAATTTCATCGCAGCGAAATTGTTGAGATCAGACGAAGGCGGCGCGGCGGCAATAATAACAACGTCGTAAGCAGCTTTACGACGAGTGATCCAGACTTTACTTCTTGCCCTACAAATTGCGATTCCAGGGTATATTTGTGCTAAAATAAAACTCTTTTAAGAGTGCTTCAAAGAAGTTAAATGGAGATCAGATAGCCGAAGCAGTAAACGTGGAGCTATTCAGTAAGACTAAGCTGAGGGTCGTAGGTTCGATTCCCACCGGTCCAGGATCTCTTCGTATGGGAAATTTCTCGACCTCCCTAGGCATAGAGTATCTTCGTGCCTGCCAAACACAACCAAAAATGGTCATTCGACAAAGTGAGCTCTCAGTTATTAACTTTGGAAGTGCTCATAAGAATACTGAGCTGAGGAGCAGCCTTTGTCTCAGTAGGGACGTAGCCCAATAAGACGAAGAAGAAATGTGTGATTTCTAATTGCGTTCAATTAAGCAGTGTTTTCATGTCGTACTAGTTTTTCCCGAATGTCAGATCTCCATAAGTCAGTTCCCCGAACTGCGTTTTTCAATAAATTTACCATACCATAACATTTACAGCTTCATTGAAGCATCGATGGACCAAACATAATCCCAATGCACAAAGGAGGTTAATTTGTGATACGGTATTTATTCTCTTAGTGTAAATATGAACCATTCCATGTGATACTTGCCACTCCATTTCGTCAATTAATTTGTTTATCGAATCAATCAATTAAATCTGTGTAATCCATGTTGTGGGTGACACTAAAACCTTCATCCACATCAACGGCTTCCGCTATCAAACTCTCGCAAGCCAGATGACTTTCTAACTATTCTCACCCTCCGTGCCTCTCAGTCTGCAACAGATAGCTAGACAGACGCAATCAACTTGAAAACCATAATCGGCTCCCCCAAAGTTCCCAATTTTATCGAACGAATTTCGTTTCTTTTCCTGTGTCTCCTCCTCCGGTGGGTGTCTGTCCTTTCTCCCAATTAGCATCAGATTAAAAGTGGAAGAGTTCCTCCCACGCAGATTTCCTCCCTCGACGCGACGGGAGGGAACTCCTGGTGGTGCACTTTCGAGTGCCCGGATTGCAAATTTCCAATGGTGCATCCTGCTGTGTTTTCAATAGCCTGAACCAATGCCAAACCGGTCCACAGTGACACATGGGCGGACAAAATCTGGAAAATGTAAGTTCTTTTGCGCCATTTTAAATGAGAATAAGTCAGCAAAATGTGATTGCTTTAACTTCACCTACTAAAGTATATCTTGCTTATTTCATTGCTAATCAAATCTCAACAAATTCTAAAACTTTTTGATCGACTCAACTTATAAATTAGACCCCCAAATGTTATTTCTGATTGTCACAGTACATCTTGACATATCTTCGCCATATAGGATATTATCTGTCATTCTTATTTTACTAATTAAAATAATGTACTAAAACAAATAAGTTTGAAGATTTTGTTGACTAGAAAGCGTTGGATCGTCGCATACTCTTGTGATAAACTTTCCAAGGTTAGTGACAGCTTAGATCAATACTGGCTCATAGGTTTTTAGCAAAACAGAGCTGCTTGTCACACTTTTATGAAGGTTCAACCAAGTCTCTCCAGATTGAGACGTTTATTCTAAAATATGTTTAAGTCTTCAGCGCTCCAGGTATAAATACATTCTATTATTTGACATGGCCGAATGTTCGAGACAAGGCCTACGATGAAACTAATCCAAAGGTATTTTAAATAAAACTATTCTTTTTTTTTGTATATTCATTACATTTAGACCCTAGCCAGGGCTAGTAATAAGTCTCTTATAAGAGATCCTGACACTATATCAATGAAAATCTTTTAAATTTTTCATTTTTCATTAATTGGTCTCTTTCTTTTTCTTGGCATTAACGACCCCACTAAGACAGAGCCAGCATCTCAGGTTACTTGTCTTGTGAACACTTCCACAGTTAACTGAGAGTTTTCTTTACCTAAATTGCCATTTTCTGATTCATATATCGTGTGGCAGATACGATGATACTCTATGCACAGGGAAGTCAAGGAAATTTTCATTACTAAAAGATCCTGGACCGACCAGGAATCGAACCCAGACACCTTCAGCATGGCTTTGCTTTGTAGCCGCGGACTCTCGGACTACTACTCGGGGCCCCAATTGGGCTCCTTAGTTTCTTCAATAATCAAAATGGTACCCGAAGTTGCATTTTTCAAAGTCAATCCTGGTACAATTTTCCAGAAGCTCCAGAGAAACCAAAAGAGACTCTCACGCGGTTACTCCATAGGTTCTTCCAACCAAAATATATTGAAGGATAACTTTAAAAACTTGTCCAGCGACGCTTACTTTTTCTATAGAAAAAACGCGATTTCTCTAACGTATGCTAGAACAAATATTCGATGTTCAGTTAAAATATAGTTTTTCGTAGTACGCATACATAGAACCATTTTCTATTAACTAATGCACAATACGTATCTGTTTCGATTTATCGCGAATAGACACATAGACGCTAGTCAAACATCAATCGCGTTCTGTAGTTAATTATTATGGAGAAGGATTCAATTCGGAAGAAGTTCTTCTGCAAATTGACCCTTAGATTCCACGCCTTTTATGCTTTTTTAATTTTTTGATTCTGCCAACAATTCCACCAGAATTTTCTGGAATTTGTTAAATTTGAAAAATCTCAATGAATATTAGTTTTAAAATCTTTATGAACAGGAATTTTGCCACTACGAATTTTCTACCGAATCCGAATGAGATCAGTTGCTTAGCTTATATTGGTCTTGTAAAAATAAGGAGTAAAAACTCGAATCCTACATCTTCTTGGCACAATCTTCCTCTTCATAATGCTTCTTACCTTTTATGATAATGACCCGATTTATAAATACACACCATTTGTGGCATCCAGCCTTCTCAGAAGCTAATTTTATGAAGTATTTCAAATTAATAAATTCAATGTAATATGTAGCTTGGTTGATATCTATGGTTGTAAGAAACATATTTTTGCATCCAGGCATTTTTTTGACTAATAATTGTAGGTTTGAAATCACTTTTTAGCTACTATTTGGTCACTATTTTGATCTTTCTAGTCACCAAAAGTTACTAATATTCTGCTGTGTGGCCGCTACCAGCCCTGCTTCTGCATTTCATCTTGAGATACTCCTTCAGTGTGTTTGTGGACTATGCCGATCTTGCTTATATGTACCGTTCCTTGTTTATTAACATAAGACTTCCATATTTTTGTGTTACAAAATAATATCATAGTTAGCGAAGTGCACCTCTAATTTTGGATAATCTAGCGAAAAATTTTTTTTTGGAATTCCGTCCGATGTTTTTCTAAGAATTCCTTCAGAAATTCTTCAGGGTACATTTCAGCAAAAAGCAAATTTATATTTTTCAATAATTATCTTAGCAATGTATCTATTAAATCTTCCAAAACTTATTCAAAAGACCAGGAGTGCTTCTAGAGATCTTTGCAGGTGTTTTGAAGATGTTTTTATCTGAGATTACTTTTGAATTTCTTTCAAGATTGCCCCCCTTACACAAATTACTACAAAATTTGACAATTTATTGGAGAAATTTCTGTCAGAATTCGTGGATAAATTTTTGAAGACTTGCTTAGAAAATTTCTGGAGCAATCTTTTGATTTATTCCTTGAACAACAATTTTAAATGAAACACTTAGAAATCAGTGGAAACATCTCTGGATAAATTGTTGGTTGAATTCTCGAATATGCCCTAAACGGAAATCTTGAACAAAATCCTATGCAAATCTATTGAGGAATCACTGGAAAAAAGTCTTGGACGGCTTAGGACTTTCTTGTAAAACTTCTATGATTTAGATGAACTCCTGATAAAGCCTGGATCAATGTTTAGGGTTTTCCTTAGATCAATTTCAAGTTAAAATCTTGAAGAAATCTTGATTGTAATTTTTAGAGCAATTCTCCAAGAAATTCCGTAAAAAAATCAATAAATGATGAGATTGAGTAATATCTATAAGACCCTCCCCTTGGTTATGCGACCTTGCCGCGATGGGAGGGCATTATCCATTAGCCCATATGATGGAAACCAAAGGCGTAACCTGTAGTGGTGGTATCACATTTTGGCATTTTTTGCTTAAAGCCGCGTCATAATTCATATGGCATAGACGCAATAATATCTCGGATGTGATCCAAGTCAGCCCATTTCAAATAATTAATCTATTCGAAGTGGACATTAATACTATTGGTGACGTTCAGTTTGCCTTTTGCTAACCAGAATGATCCGTAGCCACTCTTACTATTAGCTAGCTAGATACATCGTTATCATATACGACGTAGGGAATACATAGGAACTCTTAGGAAAATGACTAGTAGATTCACTGAGTAGAAATGAGTGGCGACAATCTTATTTTAATATGGTTTTTACATTGCCATAATAAGAAATACCTCTTTTGTAACAGCGGTATAAATAATCTATTTCCAGCTTCATTTTCGCAAAATTTACAAGTAGAAAGTAGGCGTTGTGAAACATTGCATTTGCCACCGAAAAGTGAATCTTGTAGGAGACTGTAATAGAAGCCTAAGGTAACTTTACTCTTCAATATTCACTATAAAAATTACTATGGAAAGTAAGACGCTGAGATCGATCATTAAGGGTACACTTGCTAGTTTCGAAAAATTGTTGAACAGACAAGGAAAGCGACTTTTTTCTTTAAGGATATATGAACGTAATGACCAATAAATATTTTTAACAATAAAAAATGAAATTAACTAGAACTACTACTAAACAGCCTAATTTTGTTAAGAATTGACGACACTTGACATTTAAGACTCTAATCTTACGTAAAAGACCATAGTAATCAGAATAGCACTTGAATAACAAATTATTCAAAACCATTTCGACTAGACAGTATTAGTAATGCACTACTATTTCAAACAAATTCTACACTACTATTTCAAACAAATTCTAATGGAGCTGCTAATTTTCATAATGCTTCCTTTTCTCAGAAGCAAGGGAATATGGGTACTTTTCAAAAACTACCACGTCACAATACTAATAAAAAAACAGTGTTCATGTGGGCGCCATTGCCTAGTCCGTCTGAGTATTGGTCCTGGTAGAGGGGAAACTTGGCAAAAGCCAGACCGAGGGTTCAGCCTTGACAAGTTAAGCTGTCAGGCAGCTCCAACTGAATACCATACAAAAAAAAAATTGAGTAATATCTATAAGAAGCTTTGGAAATATTACAGAATAGTAATACGTAAATACTTTATGTAATACAAATAATGTTAAAAAGAAAACCTTGGGATTATCCCTAGAAAAATGCTTGGTCGGATTCTCTGAGGAATTCTCATAGCACGTCTTTTAGTTAGTACTTCGAGTGAAAAATATTAAATCTTGGTAAAAATTAACTATTTTGTTCGAAAGTCTACTACTGGAGCACTAGCGTAACTACTGGAACACGATTTTATGTTCAAAAATTTTTTTTATCGCTTTTCCTATATTTTTTCCATTAGAGGTTGAAATCTTTCTGTTGACACCAAAAGATCTCTTTTATGACTTTTCGTTGTTATGTTATGATAATTTATCGCTTAGGTAGTCCACTATTGGCACCGGCACCCTAGACAAATGAAATTTCAAAAAATCGATATGTTAAATTTTTGTTTATTTTTATAAAGATTATTTCGAGCATCAAGTACAGTTTGTTAATTATCCTTTCCAATTGATTTGGGGCACTTTACAGATTTTGCCAGACATTTGCATGAATGCGTGCCACTGTGCGACCGATTCTGAGCCATGGTGGAAAATTCGATAACATACCGACCAATCGAACGAAATAGCAATAGTTATACCAACAGCGAATCTCCGTTTGCAGGAGTTTGTACGGATGACGAAGAAGACTCTCTGCCGGTCGATTGTGTACCTTGAGGGAATTTCACCGTTGATAATAGATAATCTATTGCAAGGTTCTGCTCCAAGCGCAATATTGCTAAGGAAAATGCCACCGAATGAACGTTCCTTCGAGACAGGTGGATGTCGGTATGAAAGAAATAGCGCACCATGGCACTATGGGAAGCTTTCAAATAGTCTTGCGGCCAACAATATTATTAGCCGTCACATGTCATATTTATGGGTTTTTGGAATACGAATTTTATTTTTTTTTTTTTTTGAAAAACCAGTTTTCCTGAGACTTTTTTGAATAGGGCCTATAGTGAAAGTAGTGTTTTGATCTTCCTTAGTAATGATACATATAGGACACTTAAGCGATTAACATTACATAGTTATCATATGAATCAAATTGCGGTGTTAAGTCAAATTGGATCAAAGTTTTTTTTTGTCATGATTTCATGGAAACGTACTCAGAGTCTTCGAGACAACAAAATATTTGCCTTATTTGCTATAATATTGGAAACTATTTGATCTGTATCGAAATGCCATCAGAAAAATCAAAATTATTGAGGCCTTGACCTATATTTACAAGGCCAGAACATCATCTAGTTCGTCATGACACCGACCAAATATCCCGTTTAGCAATTTTCGGTTTTTATTAAAGGAAAATTGTTAGAAAAAATAAAAACAATCAAAGGTTCCTAAACGAAATAAATGCAAATATGTGCTGCTAAACTCTTATCACAACAAAATTATTTGTAGTTGTTTTAAAATTCATGCCAAAAGTTTCAGAAAAAAAACTACGGAGAATCTTGCTCCAAGATTCTAGGGATCTTAATAGAAATATTTTTCTATGGAATTATCACCCACAGTGCATGGCACAACAGAGTGAAAGCATAAAATGAGTCGGAAGCGAACCAACAAAATAAAGATTATCTTATTATCAGGTGGTTTGCTTCGGTACTATGGCCGGCCGGAGCCATAGTGCCTGCAGCATCCCTCACTACTTCGTTGCTGGGTTGGCTTTTGCCGGTCGGTCGGTGCGCTACTCGTCGTTGACCTAAAATAGGGAAAATTTCGCTCTGCCACTTGTTTTTTCGCCAACCAGTAAAAAGCTAGCAGGTGGACACAGATTGACGAAGGAGAAACGAGTCTCGTGGTGATGCAGGCAGAGGCTTTTAGCAATCTTATTAGGATTATGGGTGGGTGGTTCTCAAACGTTAAAATACATTGCGTTTAGTTTAATAGTTGCTTCGGTTGAAAGGAGATAATTGTTTGAGCATATTGAAATTCCTTTGTTTTCGAACGGTTGTTTCCTGTGTTGTTCCTTCTTCTTTTCTGAATAAGTTTTACGTGTTTCGTTTGGATTCAATTACAGAATATTTCGTGTTAATTAGTTGGGAGATGACTAAAAGTTGCATGGGATTTATAGACCAATTTCCGCGTTCCCGTTAAAAAAGATTAAAATAAAACAGAATTGATCTTTCACAAGATAAGAATAAATTGTCCTGAAGGCCAGAATTGGTCTTCTATAAAACTAGAGTTTGCCTTCAAGATGGTCAGAAGTAATCTTCCAGGTGGTCAGAACGAATTTTCCAGGAGATCAAAAGTCTAAGAAAATAAAAATTGCTTCAAAAATAATCTTCTACCATCTGTCAAGACAAAAAGTAGTCGTCCAAGACTAGATGTAGCCTTCCAAAATCAAGAGTGCTTCTCCAAGATCAAAAGTAGGCTTCCAGAAGACCAGAATTGATTTTCAGAAAACCAGAATGAGTTTCCAGAAGACTAGAATTGGCCTACCAGAAGATTACAATTAGTCTTCCAAAAAAACAGAAGCGATTTCCCAGAAGACCAGAAGTGGTCTTACAGAAGACCAGAATTTGTTGTCCAGATTTTAGAGAAGACCAGAATTGATCTTCCAGAAGACCAGAATTGATCTTCCAGAAGACCAGAATTAGTCTTCCAGAAAACCAGAATTGGTCTTCTGGAAGACCACAATTTGTCTTGCAGAAGACCAGAATTAGTCTTCCAGAAAATCAGAATTAGTCTTCCAGAGGTCAGAATTGGTCTTCCAGGAGACCAACATTGGTCTTTTAGAAGACCAAAATTGGTCTTCCAGAAGAACAACAGAATTGGTCTTGCAAAATACCAGAATTGGTCTTTCAAAAGACAGAAATCGTTCTTCTAGAAAACCAGAATTGTTCTTCCAGAAGAATAGAAGAGATTTTCCAGAAGACAATTCATCCTGAAGACTAGAATTGGTCTTCCAGAAGACCAGAATTGGTCTTCCAGCAGACCAGAATTGGTCTTCCAGAAAACCAGAATTGATCTTCCAGAAGACCAGAATTGGTCTTCCAAAAGACAAAAATTGGTGTTGTAGAAAACCAGAATTAGTCTTCCAGAAGACCGGAAGTGGTCTTCCAAAAGACCAGAATTGGTCTTCCAGAGGATCAGAATTGGTCTTCTAGAAAAATAAATTGGTTTTCAAGAAGATCAGAGTTGATCTTCCTAAAGGCCCATAATTGGTTTTCCAGAAAACCAGAATTAATCTTCAAGAAGACCAGAATTCGTCTTCAAGAGGTCAGAACTGGTCTTCCAGAAGACCATAATTGGTCTTCCAGAAGACCAAAATTAGTCTTCCAAAAGACAAAAATTGGTGTTCTGGAAAGCCAGAATTAGCAGTAATCTTCCAGAAGACCTGAATTGGTCTTCAAGAAGACTAGAAGTGAATTAGTCATCCAAAAGGCCACGAATTAATCTTCCAAAAGACTATGAAATGATCTCTCCCAATGATTACAAATTAGATCTCCAGAACTACTGTGGAGTATTAGTGACGAAAACATAGTTTTGAGAAAACCGACGAAGTTTTTTCAGACATTTTTCATTCCATGCAACCCAAAAAAATAAACCAATGTTCTAATTATTATTCCAAAAAAAAATTGCTTTGGAACCTTGAACAGAATCTCTTAAAGGAAATCTCTGAGTTCTATTCATTACCACTATTGGAATCATCATTAAACTTGATAAAATCAGATTAACTGAGATCTTTTATGTTGATGGCCATGCTGTTTTCTACGTTATTGATATTGTTTGTATAATTGGCTCGCATTAAAGTAACGGAAAGATTTTGGACGAAAATTAAAGTTTGTGGTTTGTGAATGACTACTCCACTTAGGGCACTTTCTTGCTCTTGTTACACGTAATTGGGACCTTATGCCTCGTGCTCCAAACGGCAAAAGAGCAATAATATGCTTTTACTTTGCGTTATCTAATATCCACTCTCTTCATTCGTAGCATGCCCTTCGGGGCACCGTAAAGCCATGCAACTTTGGTCGTTTAGATATGATTCATTGCGAGCACAATACCTGACACCAGGGTGGACAATAAAGCCTCAGCCATCGACTCAAGGACAAGAACGAATCCAGCGAATGAACTTTCTTCGAAAATGACAGTGATAAAGCACTCTCGGCAGCTCAATTTCCATCGTTGTCGCGCAGTCTCTTGGCATCACCCACCAGAATAGCGAAGAAGAAAAAAAACGTCACGCCATTTCCCCCGAGAAGGATACAATGACGACCACAAAAAAATGCCCAATGCACAGAACCCAGAACTAGAAGCTCACGTTCAACCGAGTTATGACTTGGATTTTATGGTCCAACCCGAGAGACTGACCACACATTCTGTTCGCGGGAAACACAGGACACACATGCTATATACAGTCTGTGAAGTAAGACCCAGGGCTGGTAGCGACAAAGTGGCTAGAAAATTGGAATACTAGAGATCTCTTGCATGAAAAGGAAGACCAAACAAAACTAAAGATACAAAAAGAAATCTTACAAGAACTTAGAGATTGAAGCTTGATTTCTCATAAACTTTGGTTAGACATAAATAAATCTAGACATATAATCTGGTCAGAATAAATAAAAAATACGCGATCTAGTGAGGCACATACTCACGATTCCGTGTACGCTAGACTGGCGCTTTAATCAACTAAACTACGAAACACATGATTCTGCGGAATACGCTACCAGCCCTGACAGACCGGAACGATTCGAAATGGATAGTGAGAGTCGTCACGGTGGCCACAAAGAAGAAAGATGCAAACATGGTCCGGAAAGTTTGGCTTAGAACTGCCAGTTCACCGTTCCATGAATGTGGTTTACTTGACGGTGAAGGCCACACTAGTGAAAGGAAGTTAACTCAGGGAGCAAAGCTATCCCTTTGATAGCAAGTCCGGTGGAGAAAAAAGGATCGCGCCCAGTAGCACCCAACTCAAGCCCTGAAAAAGATTGTCTCCGGGACGGTTTTGAGAGGATACGCAACGCGCTTGGAGGACGACACGAGGAATGTCCCGCTGGGAAACGAAAATGTTATTTTCTTGGCGGTTGGGTTTTATTCTCATGGGTGGTGGAGGTGACGGTGGTGATGGTAATAACGTGTCGTACATGGTTGTCTACAAACTGGTGATATGGCATCGTATCGCAAAGTTGGAAAATGCCAGAGATAGAAAAACGGGGGCCTTCTTCAGCCTGGTAGTAACGTGCGCGGCTACAAAGCAAAGCTATGCTGAAAGTAACTGGGTTCGATTCCAGGAAAATTTCCTTGACTTCCCTGGATAAAGTATCTTCTTACTTGCCACACGATATACGAATGCTAAAATGGAAACTTTGGCAAAGAAAGCTCTCAGTTAATAACTGTAGAAGTGCTCATTGAACACTGAGCTGAGAAGCAGACCCTGTCTCAGTGGGAATGTGATTCCGAGAAGAAGAAGAGGTTTTTTTTTCTCTACATCAGGAGTTGCCCATTTGCCGTTTGTGTGAAGGGTGTATACCGAACGAGTGAATATTGGAGTTTGATTGAAATGGCACCATTATCATATTGTCGATGTTCGCTGACAGGTTGGTTAGTATGCTGTTGTAGAGTTTGCGATGGGGATGCATGAAACGAGCTGAAAATGAAACTAACCACCTGTTTCAGCAGAGGAATTATGTGTACTGTGAAAATATTTTTCAGACTAGAAGTTTCCTGTACAGTAACGATGCAGATAACAACTATAAACTAAACACTTGATTCCATAATTCTCCTAATCCGTACCGGGGTTGCAATGCGGTACAAACAAATGCAACTGTTGCGAAAAAACGAAGGAGCAAATTGTCTAGAAATTGATATTTAGGTACTAATCCCTGCAGATACTATAAGCGGTATTCACAAAGCAACATCCAAACTTATTCTTGTGGAATCCTTGAACATAATGTTGAAGAAATCTCTGGTTGAATTTCTGATATTTTTCATGGAAATACCAGATATCCCTTATTTATAGTAGTGTCCTAGAGTATCCAGAGATTCCTACTAAGTATCTTCTCAGCTTCTTTAGAAATTCCGTCGTAGATTTCTCCAGAATTTTTCTAGTAATTCCTGTAGATATTCCTTAAGGAATATGTTTAGAAATTCCTCCAGAAATTGTTTCAGAGATTTTTTAATTTTTAAGCTAGATTTTTTAGTAAGTTTTTTAGGTATTTTTAAGTAGATTTTTTCTTCAACCCATTTTACAGGGATTCAGAATTCCAGAGATAATTCCAGAAAATCTATTTGGAACTCTTCCATAATTTGTTCCATTCATAATTTCTAAATTCGTCCGAGTTTTCATCATGAAATTCCTACAGAGTTTTCTCTAGAAACTTCATACTATGAGATTTTACTCTTGCAGTCTATTCTAAAGACTTATCGAGTCTCGTATCTCTATTTAAATCTTCATAGATTTTTTAGAAGGTTATTTAAAATTTTCCAATTATTCCTCCAGAAATATATCCAGAGTTGTGCCCGGGATTATACGATTTTTTTTTTCAAAAAATCTTGTTATTAGAAGTTAATGAAAACCAAATTAAACCATTTAATTTCGACCTAAACTATGAGATCGTGTCCTGTATCGTGTACTATTTTAGTCAAGTTGAGTCTAGTACATGACACTGAAGACGTCGATATAGTTGAGTTCGAATTAAATGCTATTGTACCAAATTCGATTTAAATTTATTCACTGGTATTTCACTAAATAGCTCAAGGATTTTACAATATATTATTCATAGTTTTGTTTCAAGTTTCCAATCATTTTTCTACCAAACAAGCCAGACTCATAGGTCCAGAAATTCTTCGGAAATATATTCTGTAGGAGTTCATTAGTTATCAGAGATTACTTTTGGATTTCGTTGCAAATTCGTCATGCTCCATGGAACGCCGATTACGAAAATCCTAGAGGTCTATATTCCACACACTGACACAAAGCTCAAAAGAAATGTGATCCTGTGACATTTAATGTACTTTCTCATTTGAACATAGGTTTATTATTTTATTCGTGATAATTTTTGGAAGTTTGATCCAATACTTTAGGCGTCTTGTAATTAATTGAACTCGTCAAGCACACGTCAATAATTCTAACAAAGAATCGATTAATTTTCTGCTCGCTCAAGACTGTAGAAACCGTCAAGGATTCCACTATGAAGCTGCCATAATTTCGCCAATCTGTAACTGATATCTGCTACTATATTATTGTTTAAATTATTAAAATATCGCTAAACGAATCCAGCAATGTCCTCAGGAGGAATTTATAAAAAACCGTAAAAAAAATCCTGTAATATTGTCCATTAAGAACCAATTGTCAGTAAAAGGTTCCGCTATGATTTCTTCATGAATGCTATCAAGCAAGGCATCCAAATAGTATTTTTGAAGAAATCTATCGAAGAACTCCTTAGAAGTCCATTAAGGAAGGTCCAAGCGTTCCGTGAAGCAAGAAGTGAATAATCTTGAAGAGAGTGTTTCATATCCCAAGTACATATAAATAGTCAAAGATTTCCACAGAAATTGGCCTAGCTAATTCATCCACTAATTCGTTAATAATCGTTACAGAAATCCACAAAAAACAGTAGTAGAATCACATATGTTCATGCACGATTTTTTAAATTATTCAAAATTCCAAAAACTGGAAGATTGTTTTTGGGAAAGTGGAATCTAAACCACTTTTAATTTAAATTGTCGGAACAATCAATTTATCAATTTAAGGTCTGTTAAATGGTTTCTTTTTAGAGACGCGGTCTCTATTTTTATTCCAGTCTCTAAACAGTAACTATTTTTGATCAAAGTCTCTTTTTCAACCGAAAGTATCTTTTTTCCATATCTTGCTGACAGTGAATTTTGATTTTTGTAGGCTCCAGAAAAACCTTTAGAGACTGTTACGAGACTATGCAACTGATTCTGCAAAATAATTATCCCGGAAAAGCTCAGGAATTATCCTATTGGTTTCTCCAGAGATTCCATCTGGTATACTTTCAGATATTCTTCAAGATATTCTTCCGAATTTTCAAAAAAAAATCTTGAAAAAATTCTCCAGATTGTACCTCAGATATTTGCAAAGGGATTAAAAAAAAACTATTCTAGGATTTCCTCCAGATATTTGCCACTAATCTTTCAGCTGAATTTTCCAGGTGTCTACATTTTCCAAAGATTTTTACAAAATTTCTGCCAAGAAATATTGAGAAATTTTCAAATAAATCCTCAAACTCGACCCTGTGTTTTATGCTTCAGTACCTCTAGATTTTTTTCTAATTCAAAATTATATCCAAGTATTACAACTGCAGTTTTTCCAAACATTTCTCAATGACTTTCTAAAAAAAAGTTCCATATTAGTTAATACAATGGAATTTTTATTCCAGGATATCTTCCGATCATTCCTGTACATTTTTTTAAAGAAATCTGTCCGATGTTTTTCAAGGAGTTTAGATTGATTCGTTTTTGTAATCATCCTAAAAATTCAAATAGCAGCTCTTTAAAAAATTTGCTCAAGGGTCCACGAGTTCTTTTAATAACCCTTGTTCATCAAGTTTCTTACACAAATTTCATCAGATGTTACTTTTAAAAATACTTTGGAAATATCTCACGAATATATTTCTAACATTTTCTCAAATTTCTTAAAAAAAAATCCGTAGGGAAATGGCTGGAACAATTCCTAGAAAAATACTCCCTTGAAAAATCTCAATAATTTTTGGAATTTTTGGAAGATATTCTAAACAATCACTGGTTAAAATCATGGAGGACTTAGGGATTTGTTGAAAAATATCTGAAAGAATCTTCAAAGGAATTCCTGATGATCTCTGAGCTAATTTCTGTGGTGATATTTGGCAAACCATATTGTTTTCTTGAGATATCCAAAACAAAACTCTTTAATGAATTCGATGGGAAATATTCACAAAATCAGTGCTGCCTAACGGCCCGAGCCCATTTTTCACTCTACCAGTTTAGCCCGCTAATAATTTAATGATTTACTAAAGAATTTTTCACAATTTTTGATTGTATGAATTATTCAAAATCCAAATATAAAAATTCATGTTCTCTGACATTGAATACCAAAAATCTAAATTTTCAATTATAATTGAAACGAACCATCGCCTTATACTCATAGAAACCTGGAAATAAATTAAATAAATTTTAACAACTCTTGGAAGTGATTGGCGCAGAATCCTTCACAGCTTGGAGCATCAAAATAAACTGAAATGTCAACGACAAATTGCTTATTTTTCAATCGAATACACTTGAAATTTACGCGATCATGTACCATTCCAGCATCTTTAGTTGAAAATTAAACGTAATGCTGTAACAATAGATGGATTTCGTTTACTTTTACAATCTTCTTCTGTTTACGCTACATTGAAATTTAAATGTTTTTATCTGTGTTGGCAGGATTATAAAAAAACAGTCTTTTCACCTGGACATGAATTTCATGGTTAGCGTGGGCAGGATTCTTATCGAATTTAATTCTTTATTTTCAAAAATCCTGGTCAGGGCAGAATCTTAGACGAATTTATAATATAATTATGAACAGTTTCTTTTGAAATCTTGGACAGCATTCTCAATTATTTTAAGATGGGATTTCGAAATGAATAATGAGCGAGATTCTGATGGAGTCGTCGAACGATTCTTGTAAAATACTGGTCAGAATCCCCATTTAATTTTGATCAATATTTATGGAACAGCTTGATAATGATAATGACAAAATCACTGTGAAAAAAAAAACGGTGGGACTCTCAAGAAATTATGATTCTCATAAAATTCTGGGCATTTTATTGTTATATCATTTTCTTACAGGGTCCAAACAAGATTATTGATCCTGATCCTGAGCAAGATTATTGATTTTCAAAGGAACTCTCACAATATCCACCAGGATGCTTATCAGCAATTATCTGTTTTTGTTTTATTTCTTCAAAAGATAACAATGTAACTAACATTCAATGACTTTATTCGGATTTCAAGCGAATATAGCCCGCCACACAAAAATGTTCCTTCGATTTGGCCCGCGGTTCGGAAAGGTTGGGTAGGCTTGTACTAAATGAACTAAGGTAAAGAAATCTGTCCATCTATCCCGAAAAAATCTTCGAAGTAATATCTGAACTTTTGGACAAATACCTGAAATAATTTATGATGAAATTCCTTGAGAAAATCGTTGAAAAATGCATACAAAAATACGAGCATTATTATTTATAGTTAGTAATGTTTCGAGGAATTAACTTAACAAAAAATAAAAAAACATTCTCAGAGAAATCTGCGGTCTGATTTATAAAACTCTTATCTCCTGGTTCCTGTCAGGTTTTGTTTTTATTTCATTCTTTTTTGGTTTCTGCCCTAAAAATATGAACATTTTTGAACATAATTTATTTTTTATCCATCTGAAATCAACCTGGAATTATTTTGTAAAACCTGGAAAAAATCTGGAAATATCAGGGAATTTCATTTTTGTAAACAAGTTGACACCCTGATCAACTAAATATGTAAAACTTGCTACTAATATTTACATCATTAAAGATTGGACATAGAATCGACTATAAGTAGATCGCGGGAGATATACTTACTAAGAACGCAATCAGAATCTCGCCATTATCATGTACCATTGATGCATACTTGTTACCGGATTCTCAAGCTTCTAAAAGATTGCGGCATAAATTATACTAATTACTAGGTTACCCAAAGTTTTAGTGACTGATGGCCAAACCTTGACCCTGCCTATTTCAGAAAACAGACATTGTTTTCCAAACTAGCAGAACTAAGTGAATACAGTTTTCCAAATCTCACCTTCGCTCATATCTCTATGCCGAATGTCCTCCGGTTGAATCCAAAGAGGTTTCACGCGAAATTTCCACCCATTATGCATGCCGCAATCAAAACCAAACCAACGAGCCGTATCCATCATTAGTCTCCTGGCCTTGTCGTATCGCAGCGCAAGAGTGAATCCTTGGAAACCATCCACACATCCTCGCACAGTCGAAACAGTGAGAAACCCCACCAGAAACATTGAGCCACTCAATCGAGGCGACACGATATCGACAACTCGACAACGGCACCGATGGGAGATATCATCACCCGATGCAGCAGCAATAAGGTGGTCCATTTTTGTATGGAATAAATCGACAGGGTCTTTCTTAGCCGAGTGATTAGAATTCGCGGCTACAAAGCAATGTCATGCTGAAGGTGTCTGGGATCGATTCCCAGTCGGTCCATGCTCTTTTCAAAATGGAAATTTCCTTGACTTCCCTGGGCATAGAGTATCTTCGTTCCTGCCACACGGTATACGAATGCGAAAATGGCAACTTTGGCAAAGAAAGCTCTCAGTTGATAACTGTGGAAGTGCACATAAGAATGCTAAGCTGAGAAGCAGCTGATCATAATGGGCCACCCTAAGCAGAAGCGATTGGACTCGTTGGAGATAACGATGCGACAGTGCTGCTCCTTCATGCGCAAAAACGCTCCTTGGCCAGACATGAATAATTCACACTCTAGTCGTGTGCGCCCGCGTCTGTTGGTTGGCCGGCCAGGCATCTGGATTGCATTCAACCTCAGCCTCGCCGTCCTGAGTTATCCAACCAACCTATAGACTACAATTACCGTTGTTCTACACGACCGTCGAGCGGCGTTTTGAGACACGCAGTGGCGAAACGGTGCAAATTGAGTTGTGTAGCCAACTAATTTTGAAAACAAATTGATCCAACGAAGTGCGCGGGTGTTGACGTACGGGGAGGGTCATTCATGTAAACATCCACTTGGAAATGTGCGTGTATCCATCATCGTCGGGAGTGTGGTTGCACAAACGAAACAATGACGAGAAGGCGAGACTGAGACCAAACAACAAAAACCGGAGAATAAGGAGCAGACAGAAAACGACGGCACCCTGTAATGGATCTGGGGGACAGATAAAAACATTTTAGCGAAATTAGTTGCACATTGTGTCGGTCGTCCCAAATATGAGCAACGAGCGCGCGCGAAGGACGAGCGGCCACAGTTATCCGAGACAATGAGGACACGATACGTCTGAAACCGTTATCAACGAAAAGAATGCACGACCAGTAGATTACATTAAAATTGTAGCACAATTAAATCAAGATTTGTGAAAAATAACAAATTTTGTTTCATTTTTGTTAGAAGCACATTTAGTTGATGGTGGAAATTATAGCATAATTAAAACAAAATCAGTTCTAGTAACAAAGTCTGTTAAAAATTTGTTTCAATTCAAAACATAATTATAACACAATCTGTTAAAAAAAATTAAGATCATTTGCATATAATGAATTTTGTTTTAATTATGTAATGGAAAATAACAAAATGAATTATATTTTTGTTCGATTTGAAACATAATGAGTTACATTGTTGTTTAAATTATAACATATATTTTGTCTCAATTTATTTTAGTGTGGAGAAAATTGTGTCATAATTTTTGTTATTTTAACTACTAACCAGCCAAAATTATAACATATTTTGTTAGGAAAAAAGCGCTAACTGAGTAACAAAATCTGTTACAATTTTGTTGTAATCCACAGGTCGGGTGATCATCAATTCTGCACCAATCATTCGAATGATATAGTATCCTAAATCCTCTCCAGTGTCATTTTGAAAATGTTTCATCGAGGGAAATGGAAGTAAAGAGCTGACCAATAATTTGTTCATTTGGAACTCAAGAAGCTACTATAGAAACATGAGTTGAACCCGTCAACTCAAAGAAGTGGTTTACTAAACGAGCTTGAAGTTTGTATGTGAAATATGGTTTCAACTATTTTTTGTTCATAAGATGCGTTGAAGTCATGAAAATTCTTCAATTGATTACTTCCAGATTCTCCTATTCTATCCTAGTGCATCAAGCTGCAAGTCTTTTCGCTAAGAAACAAAACAGTTACCTAGGGAAACTGAAATTTGGGTTTCTTTTGGGGTGTAATGGGCAGCTCTATGTTACAATATTTATACTTCAGATGGTTTGAGGGTTGTCACGGCTACGTGGATTTAACGAAATTTACGGATTTGACGCGATTTTGGAACCATTTAGAAAAACTTGGATTATCAGGAAATTCCGTGAAATTTAATTTAACCTGAAAAGGACCTGAGTTGCGTGAGACACAACTCAAAAAACTCAAAAAACTCAAGCATGAGAAATGAGAATTCTCGAAAACTTATTCAAACAGACTCAAGTCAAAAAAGTTAACAAACTTACTTTATCAATCCTACGTGTTTCGCAGACTGTTTTTTTCACTTTTAAAACGTTCAATTTTAGGATTTACTAAACGGCGTAAGTAAGATTTTCAACTCTCGCAACCTAACCATTACTTTCGCCGCTCCGTTGTATGGAGAGACAAAGTGACTTAAACACGAATCAAAACAAAACACTACTTAAGTCGATTTTACACTGGTGAAAAAACGACTTATCATTTTGTCATACAGTTTTTGTGGGAAACGATAAGAACTACCGTGAATTCGGGTCAAATTGATCAGTAGGGTGAAATTGATCACCGTGTCACACGATTTTATTTCTTCCTAATGGAGCACAAATATCAATGCAACCTGCTGTAAATGAACGTTGTTTGTCAGAATTATTGTAGAATTGTATGTTGTGATGTTTTTTGCGTTAAAGAATGTTTATTTCTATGAAAATACTGAAAAATTTCAAAATCATGTACGGTGCAGTATTGACAAACATCCATAAACTTCTTGTTCTAAACAAGGTTATGAACATGGTATAATCCTGAAAGTTTGTAAGGATGCTTAAAATATATTCCGAAACCAGATTTTATCATCAAAACTCGTACCAATTTACTCAATCGTTTGAAATAATTGAATTTCTGTTCAACAACTGATAATTCCATAAGAAATTGCCTACATTTAGGCGTTTTCCGCATAATTCTTCAAATTTATTCATTCATTATTTCGATGAATATTGTATTGTTTAGAATTTGGCAAGCATATTCAGATTCAGAGAACTCAAGTTCAGTATGTGGAGTTGTTTTAAAAACTAACAACAATCATATTGACAAGTGATCAATTTCACCCCGAAACGGAATCCGCCGATTTTTTATTGTGGAGATGATTTTTAGCACTAAAATCATATTTGTTGGAAAATTTCGGTACACGAGTTAATGAACCTCACCGTCGTACTTGTTTCTATATACTTAGTTGTTTGCAATTATCAACATTTTGGAAAACAGACAAGGAAAACCAGGAAAAATGATCAATTTCACCCGAAATTACGGTACCTAGTGTTTTAACGTGAACTGATTGCATGCAAAATTTGAGGGATGTACACGGTAAAAAAATGTTTAAAAGGGGATTCATTTTAAAACAGTTTTAGACGACAGGTTGTGATTCTTCTTAATTAACTTTCTCAAAACAGTATAAAAGTTACTTACGTCGAATTGAAATGTGTGTGTGTATGTGCTTTTTTTTCGTTTATAAAGTTTTCAGACACACCGTGAAGGCAGACGCAGATTGGCTACGGGAGCAAAGTAGGGTGCAACATTTTTTCGTTTTAGGTAGCCACGTTGATCAGTCTGAATGGCAACGAATGAGATGAGGATGTCAAAGTCTCGTTGTCTGATGTGACGGTCCTATCAGACCATTTGCACCGCATGTCTACGGTGGTAGCAGAAGCACCAATGCTGAAACGTTGTCGCAGTCGCTCTGTATCAAATTGCAATAATTTACGGTTGACATCATTTCTCGATTCCTTCATTGTTCTGCTAAAGTGGCGTTCTGCTGGGTTCTGCTCCGGTATCAGTTCGGACGCCAGCAGAACGAGAAACTTGTTGGTGCAAAACTGCGGTAGAATGTGGTTTGAATGTAACGCCAGTGCCAATATTGCGAACAACATTACCGTTCGTTTATTGGTTATGAATTGTGGATCAATTTGGATCTAAATGGAAGGGTTCAATGAAAACGAATGACATTAATTGTTCTATAATCAACTCAAGCTTGTTCTCGATTGTAATACGTTTCTCTTCTTTATTTTCAGGATAACCTCTTGATTGGGTCTACATTACAAAAGATCATGTAAGTATCCCCGGTGCTTGTAGTCTTAGTATATGAGTCGTCAATCCTACAGTCTTCAATATCTTAGCAAGATACTCTTGATTATGTAATAACTATGGTTCAGGCACAAAAAGTCGAAAATGGAAAAGGGAGGCCTTCAGCATAACCAATTTGACCGACTTTTTCGGAAAGCAACCTGTTTTGAATGAAACAGTTTTATGAGAAATATCCAGCTCTACACAGTTAAATACGGAATTTCTACATGCCAAAAAGATGTCAAAAATGAAACTTATCGAAGGAAGAGAGCTTTACTTATTTACTAAACCTGGAACCTCAAAGCCAAAACCTCAACGCACAAATGATGAGTTTGGATGTGGATTCGTTAACTTGGATAGCGAATGTAAGGTAGAACAAAGTGATTCTTGTTCTGTTCATTTCTACATTAAGGAACGAAAATTCCAAACGTTCCCAATCTAAACAAAAAGTTAATGCAGCCTTATATGTACCTTTCTTAGCAAAAAGAACTTGATGAACAAATAATGATGTTTGTTCAAATATATTTGCTTAGCGTATCTGATAAAAATTCAATAATTTTACACGAGAAGCTTAAATGAAACTTTCGTCGGATGACGTTCTGCTGTGTACCGCTGTTTTTTCTTCGAAACGTTCCTATTGAAGAAAGCTCAGTTCCGATGAATTGTAAATCACCACGCTCCAGTCCGGTACAACCCTGAGTATTTCCATGAATAAAACAAAATCGTGCAATTTATTGGACGTGCCGTCCAACGTATATACGTGCAACACCAGCAACCACCCTCGTTTCCGACCACACAATTTCCCTCCCCATCATCCCCCTTTCTGTAATCCAGTGTGCCTTTCGAGGCAATGACTGGTCCAAACTAGGAAAGAACCTTCCTGTCTGAATGGGTGATACTTCCGGGGCCCCATTGCGAATTACAACACCACCCCCTCCACTTGTCAGTGCTCCATCGTTGTCTTCCGATTTTGTTTTTCCTATTTCCCGGAATGCAGCTGTCTGCGCAATCATTTCTGTCATTTAGGATTATTCTCTTGTCAGAACGTCTAGTTTTTTTTTTTTGCGTGTCTGTGATATCATCGAAAACTTTCGAATACGTGTTTTCGCACAAGAGCTATCATACGACGCGGGGGATAAAACTTTTTTTTCCGGGTGTTTCACATTATTGACGTTCTAACGTCACTCGAACTGTAAGCTGTCTCAAAGGCACAAAAATAAAAATCTGAAAAAAAAGTTGTGCATACTTCTGCAACACCGGTAAGTTGCCCGAGCAGAAGAAAATATCTACTGAATACCAAATTGAGGTATTCCATACCAGATAATTTCCAATACTTACAACCTGAATGAGGTATGAATGAGCCCTGCATAAGAGGTAAAATACCTCAAATAATACCTTCATCATATTCTACAAATACCAAGCTGATAACTAGATCAGGTATTGTAATACCTAAATAATACTTGATGGATTTTCATATAAAAGTGAAATTTTTCAATACTTGTTCAATACCTCCAGCAGTCCTCAATAGCTGTCGAATACCAAAATGAAGTATTTTCAATTGTTTTAAACATTTTTTCCAAATACCATTATAATACCAAAATGAGGTATTGATAACTGAACAATACCTAATTGTGGTATGATACCAAAATATGGTATGCATGAGTTATTGGCGAGTTATTCTTTCCTCCTCGGGTGCACTTCCGTGTCGACGTTTCACTGCAAACTGCCATTTTGGGACGAACGCAAAATTTTCGCAAAACATATCACCCTCCGCAATTTCCGCCCACCACCATTCTCAACGTAGTAAAGTCACACTCCTTGTTCATTTCGATCGATGTAGAAACAAGCACGGAGCGGCTGATAACGAGAATGTATCGAACAAAAGTTTATTGAGGCATATTCATAGTCAGCTACCTCTGTTGGAAGCTTGGGAACCAATTTCGGCGAGTGAGCACTTGTAGCGCAATTGTACGTCCATAATTGACATAGGCACACCTAGGTAATAGTGTATGAGAATGGGTGGGAGTATTGTAAAAATCGCTTCAGATGAGATTTTTGACTGTTCCTCATTGGCCTGCCTTCTTGAATTTCATAATTGTTGCTCGTTCAAACTAGTGAATACCAGATATGGATGGACACTAAGGCGATTCAAAACTTAAAAATGTTTGAAAATCCAATCTCCCATATCTTCTTTACCTTTCTTACCATAAAAATAGAGTTCTGTGAAATTTTCAGCTTTTTCGGTGGTGATTTGAAGGTGGCCCAAAGACAATGTAGGTTTACATGGAAATTACTAGGGAAAAATTTAAAAAAAAATGTTCTCAACACGTTAGTACTGTAATTGACAAACCACATCCCAAACTTATCATCCCATACTAAAAACTTATTCTTCAAATCATAATGAAATATGTTGCTGAAGAAATAAATCCCTTCTGAGCTAATTTAGTTAGGGATTTTTGTAGATGCTTGCAGGGCTATAATCTAATATGTAGCTAAATAATAGCTAACAAACTCATGAACCTCTATTGTCCTACTCGTCGGATTGAATTGCTCTCTTCAGCAAATTTCTTTATTATGGTTCGAAGAATGAGTTTTCACTATGGGATGATACATTTGTACTTACTTTTTCAAAACTTCTCCATAGTTATTTCCATATAAATCTACATTGTTTTTGGGCCACTCGTATGGGACAAGAAGACCACCAGAGGAAAATGCCACAAATTTTGAATATTATTATTTCCCCGCCTAAACGATAAATTGTAGAGTAAGTAAAGATAAAAACTGAGGGATAAAAGTTGACTTATAGCTAAAAAGTAATTTTACGAAATTAATTTAGTTTTTATCTTATTTGACTGTAACAATAATAGTAAAAATTTTCAAAAACCATTTTAAATGTCCAAGATGGTTCATTTTGATTTTATTTAGTAGAAAACATTGATTTAATGCAATATTTAACAAGAAAAATAAAAGTTCATTTGATTTTATATGAGAAAATTGCGGTGTCCCTCTTGCCCCATAAGACATACTGTTATTATATATGTAAAATTTAATGTCAAAAGAAGTTTTTCGAAAAAATTTCCTCACAGCTATATTAAACAATTGAAAATCATCGATACTTTGCAGAAAAATCAATATGTTTTGTATTTATTGGGAGTCAAACCTTGTTTTCCAGTCTTACATTCTTATAATATTTCGCATATTTTGCGTTGGTGAGTTAAAGACATTTTTCTAATTTTTTGTACTAAACATTTTTAACTGTAATATTTACACAACCCTCAGTTACTACTCAATTTATACTTATCCTGCATTGAACATAAAAAAAAATGATTTTAACTACTTGAAATTAGAGGTGGCACTTTTGCCCCAGGTGTCCTTCTTGCCCCATGTCTCCCTACTCAAAATTTAGAGAGATATCAGAGAGTGTGTTAATTTGATTTTACTCATTCGAAGTATTCTAGAAATCTTCGTATAGAAAGCTTGAAAAACTTTTTCTTATAAGCTTGTAATGCTCATAAAGAAAAGTTTCTACTTGGAAATTAAGAAAGCATTTCTGAGGTCTAATCGCTTATCAAAGTGAATCCTGTGACCCAGCGATCCTCCTCATTAACATACATCCCTCCCAGTACCCTTTGTGGAGATGGAAAGGCAAACACGGTCTCCAAATAGCAAAGGTTACACACTAACATTCCTTCCCCCAATCCCACCTGACTGCAAGGACGTGGCCGGCGCCACGACCCTGTATACATAGAGGCACTGAATTATGCACACTGAAGAAGATTATGGTAAATCCCCCCCCCCTTTTTTATATCGTGAAAATATTTTTGTTCGAAGCTTGAAATGCTTTTCTCAGAAGCTTGTCAAGATCATTTGAAACGTAAAATGGATATCCGCATATTATAAATCTTTTATTTCACGATCCTTGGAATAGATACTTAAGAATTAAGAAACTTTTTTAAATACTTTAGTATTTGTGGTGTTGTATTTCGTACCACACGAGGAAAAACCTCGGTTTTTGAACGCGGCTCCAGCGTGGTGGTAGTCAACCACGCGACGACCGGAAGACTTTACGAAAAGAAGTGTTTGAGGCATGGCTATTTGCCATGATGCTTAAAAGGGTTATTATCGAGTTGTAGCTACTCCTTTCGATCTTCAAACCTTCATCTGAAGTTTGAAAAAGTTTTTCTGTGCTCCGTCTTATGAAGGTTTTTCTTCAAAGTCCTGTTCTTCTACTTCGAAGTAGGAAAAGCATGCAGTGATTTCATACCCAAGAATTCACAACGGAAAGCTTATCGATGCGGATCACTGATCAAGATTTGAGTCATTCAAAACTGGAATCGATGTGTTCATTGCAGAAATCATAACTGTGGACTGCTGAACATAGCCCGAAGTTTTGACGGTTTCCAACTTTCAACGAAGGTTCGAAGATTCCAGTATTTGCTTGCAAATGTTTTATCGGTTGGTTGGTTGGTTTGACTTTATTAACGAGATTTTTAGCCCTGGGCTAGTTCATCTCGGGACCAACGGCTTTACTTCCCTTCCGAAGGAAGTCGTCACTATAACTTTTTACGTCATAAGTGACTATGTCGGGGATGGGATTCGATCCCAGGTCCTCGGCGTGAGAGGCGAGTGTTCTAACCACTACACCAGGTCCGTCCCCTGTTTTATCGGTACTAAACCTTCAACAAATCCAAAATTTGCAATAATAAAGACAATAAGCTGAATTACTCAAAATAATTACATTGAAATTTAGAAGCTGCTGGACTTTAAATGTTTTAAAGTTTCTTCAAAATGATTGCTATTTTTTCAAGAAGAGGTATTTTACTTTTTCCAAATGAATAAAAATTATCGTAACAGGAGCTTGAATAGTTTCTTCCAATGAACTTTTGAGCCTATTGGAAAAGTTTTTTTTTCAGAATTTTGAGAAGATCTTTCCCTGTGTATTGTATTGCAATGAACCTTGGTTTATAAAAACATGAAAACGCTTTATTCGAGAAGATCCAAAACTTTTTTTAAAAACTTGGAATACTTCGGCTCAAAGCTTGAAAACATTTCTTTCAAGAAGCCAGATGAACCTTTTTTTTTTTAAATGTGAAAATGTCTTTACTGTAATATAAGAAACTCCTTTCTTAAAACTTACTGCAGATATAAAAAAAATCCTTCAAACTTATGAAAGCTCTTTCACCCGTATCAGCCTGATCAGCCGTATCTGAAAAAAGGGAAAACTCTAACTGCCAAGTGAATACGGATTTTAATATTTTTTTGTCGGCATACACGTACACATATCTTATTCCCAAACATTGCCAAAGAATCTCGGGAATACTCCTGTGGCAGGAGTTATTCCGGTATATCACAGGCCTATACAAGTTAATAAAATCTATCAGTAGCTTAGAGGATTGTCCGACATTTCCCCGAAAACCTTTTTCCCGAATGAACTACTTCCTCGAAAACTATTTTCCTGAATGTATCATTTCCCCAAACAAATTGTGATGTACCCTAAAAACTTGAAAGCTATTCATGATTCTGCTGCCAAAAAGTGTTCAACGTGCTAACTGGTGTAAGTTTAGATGGAAATTTGATACTTGAAATGGCTTCTCTACAAGCTTTTACTTCGATGCATAAAGAGCTTCTTATCCAAAAATTAAAAGATTTGAAACTCGAAATTAAAAAAAAAAAATGTAAAAAAAAACATCTCTGAAGAGATTGAAAAGCATGGAAATTTTTCCAAATCTTTAAAACGGTGGTGCTACTTTTCCCCGAATGTTGGTTTCCCGAATGCTATTTCCTCGAAAGCCAAAGGGTCATTCGGAGAACTGGCTTTCGGTGGAATGACATTCGGAAAAACGACATCCGGGGAAAAGTAACATAATCCTTGAAAACTTCTTTTCTGATGCTTGAAAAGCTTCTCCTTCGAAGTTTGAAACGCTTCTTCTCTCAAGATTGATATGAGTTTCTCCTCCTAAGCTTAAAAAGCTTTTTTCTCCAAAGCCTGAAAAACTTCTTCTGCAAAACTTGGGAAGCTTGTCCTGCAGAGCTTGAGAACTTTTGTATTATCCGAAGCCTGAGAAGCTTCTACATCGAAGCTTGAGAAGCTTCTTCTCGACTTATGATTTTTGATGTCATTGTCTTTGCTGTTTCGCAGCTTCGTTTATTTTTTCGATTACGTTCCGTTTTCTCCACTGTTTGTTTTTCAAAAAACCACTCTCGCGACTCCACTGTTTGTTTTTCCAGCTTGTAATAATAGTTTTTCTTCTCTGGTTTCTTCAATAATTTCTACCTCCTTCGACAGCACCGATGGTTTAAACAATTCCCGCGCGAAAATCGTATCTTCGATTCTAGACGTTTAAACGAAAAAAAAATCTTATCCATAAGTTCCTATCAGCTGCTGATTTCTAATGATTGGCGAATTTTCTTTTCAAACCTAAGTGCATTTCCCGGAAACCGGCACAAGTTGTCGAGACCCTTCCCTTCAACAAGATAAGGGTCTCTATTAAGTCTTGGAATGTCAAGTGTCATGCTTTAAAATACTTTTAAACCAATAAACCTCTATAAAGCCCAAAAAGCATTTTAAAAAGCTTAGAAGCATCAACAAATCCTTCAAACCTTCGTTTTCAGAATTGATATAACTTCTTCGAAGTTTTAAAATTTTATTTTTCGTGCTTTCGACTTTGTAAGCTTTAGGGTCCGTCCATTAATTACGTGAGACAATTTTGACGATTTGTATTTTTTATATGAAAATTGATTATAATTTGTATGGTGTGTAAGAAATCGCAAAAGAGGTCTCAAAACTAGCCATATCGGAACCTGTCACCGAGTGTCCGAGAATGATTAGACCACTTAATAATTCATGATATTGAATTTATTAACTTCTGGGTGGAACATCATGAATTTTGAGCCGTCGAAAGGCATCAGTACATAATATTTTGGAAATTTTCCGTTAGAGTTCCTATCGCAACCGATATCTGGTAAGCATATTTCCGGAACGACCACAATAGTCTCCAAACTGAAACAGGTGATACATTTTGTCAAGTAAATCAATGTTATCAAAGTTTTCGGCAAGGTTTCTTCCATTTCCCCCATAATTTTCATTATTAAATATCCTAAGTACCCCAACAAAATTTGACCTAAGTCATTTATGATTTTTCTTGAAAATTTATTCGAAATCGATCGAACGATTGGCAAGTTACCGAATTTTGAAACTACGATGCCGGTACCCAGTACTGTAAAGGTTAAACACTTTTTTGTACGCTCAAAAGACCTTGGTTCAAAGCTTTCGTTTTGGGAACTTGAGATATTTCTATTTTGAAGCTTAAAAAGTTTCTGTTTTGAAACTTGAAAAGCTTTTTATGTAACTCGAATAGTTCTTAACACTTATTTTCAACGAAATTTGCCTCTTTTAACCTTGGAATGAATTTTCTCTTCTCAAAAGCTTTTTAAAGAAAGGCTTTTTAAAGATAGGACAACTTTTCTTTTGAAGCTTGAAAAACATATTCTATAAAATCTGCAAAATGTGAATATTTGTTTTAATTATACTTTGAAAAGCTTAGAAATTTTCTCAACTTTTGCTTCGTTACCAAAGACAGTACATCGAACAACCCTTACTACGCCTCTATCTACCAATAAAAGGCTCACAAGCACGAAACTAGAACAAGCAGCAGTACGAAATGGTGCAATGACTTTTGCTAGCTGCTACAGTGCCTGACAATACTGCGCTACCGAAGTTTTGATTAAAGTGCAAAAAGACGTTCCTGGCAGTTATGGCAACTTGTTGAGTTCCATGAACAGCACTGCAAAACAAGATAAAACTATTTGGTGCTCGATTGTGAGGAGACTGGAAGGAGCTGCTGGTGGGGGAGTTTCTTCGAATGGGGTCGCGCGGAGGAAGTCAACCCCGAAATGTTTAGAGTAAGCTGGGACAAAAGTTTTAAACTAAAGACGAGTCTAGTCCACGACACTGAAGACAGTCTTACAATTGAGGCCGAATTACGCGTATCTGTTAAAGGATACAAACTCTAGTGGAATTAAATGGTATAGTACTAAATTCGGTTTTTCATCTACTTATTTAAACTAGTGTCAAACTCTTGCCCTCTTGTTGGGGTTAAGCTGTTTGGAAATTGATATCGTCAAAATGGGTACATATTTTTACACAAGTTGAAGGTTAGCATTGTGGTATTTGTTCCTTTTCAACTGTTACAGTTTTTCTGGAAAAATTGAAAATTCCACGAAATTCGAACTTTTTTCCCACCTTACTCTATTTCCGTCCCAAAATCTAGCACAAGAAATTGGGAGTAGAGGATGTCGACACGACGATAACGTTTGAAACCGCTGTACTTCTATGAATTTGGTAAGATGGAGGGGTGGTGGGGGGGTATTTTAGTGCCGCTTGTACAGTAAGTCGATACAATCTCGGTTTCAAAGTTGTTCCGAAGGTTGTTCGATGTCAATTCCACTTATGGCGCTCGATTAGGTTACGCTTAATTTGATAGTGAGCAGAGATAACTTCAGCGTGATCTTTCGGTGGTAGTTTGCTCTTTGCGGGCAATGTAGGGTGTCACTTACCGCTGACGACGGCTCAAGTTATGCGGTTCGACTAAAGTGCAAGTGTCTATGTTGTTGAGGTAGGATTTGCGTATCAAAAACTACAAATCAGTATGTGCCTAGCTTTTTTATATATACGTACAGTTTTGATATTCTTCCCCAAAAATTCTAGTTGAATTTCGTGCCCTGGCCTTACAGATCCCATTCGTTAATACTTTATAATAATTACAAGTATAATTAATACAGCTTATGTAGGTCAGTAAAATGTATTACAATAATGTTTAATTAACATAAGCCCTTCCGCTGCAGAATGCTGCATTATTAAATAGATTTAATTACAACGTATGTCATTCACAGGGCTGGTAGGGAGTTATTTTTTAGTGATTTAGTCACTTTTTTTTAGGCCAATAATTATTTAGTCTTCTTTTTAAACCCGTTCATATAAAGTCACTTATCGACAACTATTTCAAACAAAAAAATCCAGAAATAAATTATGATTTGGCTTTTTTCCACGAAAATAACATTTTAATTCAGTTCGTTCCAGAACCACTTCACATGAAGTTAAGTATCTAGGGCTCATGCTAGACAACAATTTAATTTTCAAGAATCACATTGACGTTGAATACCGTAACAAATATGTACAATGTCTGTATTCACAGACAATCAAAACTTTGTCTCAAGTACACCACTTTTCGCTACCAGCCCTGTATTCAGCATTTTGTGCAATGATGAACTTCAAATACGAATGGCTGTATTAATCATTACTCAGTGGGTAGAAAAAATCCCTCTAGATTATGAAATTCCCATTAATCGTATCTGGACCCATTGTCTCAAATTATGTCACATGCACTCACTCTGGATGCCCCAAGGTTCATTTTTCTGTAACAAAATGCATGACAGCAAATGGAGAAAAAAAGAAGGTGAGAAAATTCGCAGATCGAACAATGTGTGCACTGGTGGTTTACACTATTCTCACTAACCTTTTTTTCGTGTCCCAGTGTAATCGGAACATCACGCTCCCAACAAAGGACGACAGTAGCTATTTGCTGTGTTATTTCTCTACATGTTCGGATCAAAATGCACACACTTCCCCCCGAAAAAAAAAAACTCTTACCTTGTTTTGGAACGGAAGTGGGTGGTAATCCTGCACAACTCTTCCATTGCGAATCCGACGACGCCCTGTGGAGCTGCTGGCAAATACAGGGGAAAAATAGTAGTTGTTTATGCTCGTATAGTGCTGTCGAGAATGTGCGTCCAGCTGAATGCTGCTACGGATGAGTAACGCCATACAGCTGGATGTACAAATAGCAACCGTCCATCGTACTACACAGCTGGCAACGTAATATGAACCCAATTGCAACGTATTCTATAGGGCTGTAGATGTTTACGTAGGTCAAGAACTTTGGTCAAAGTGCAGCTTGACTACTATCAGGCTTAAAGCAGATTATGCTGATCTGTGCAGGATATACTTCTCTTCAATTGTATGTGCTGTAACATTATTAACGAGTTGTAAATTATCCGACGTTCTGAAGAGCAGAGAGCTTTTTGTATTTATGTAGCAATTTTACAAGTTCAGTTTTGGAAGAATTAGGAAAAATCTACAAGCAGTCCAGTATGAAGAAAAAATATCCAAACTTTTTTGCAATCTACTGCAGATGACACAAGCTTCATCCTTTGACAGAGAGGCGTGTGTCATCCGCAAACGAATATTTTCGACATCCCTGAGGTAACTCAGATAAGTGAGATTTGAAAGTACAGTTAACTCTCCCTTACTCGATATTGAAGGGATCATCGAGTTGGGGAAGTATCGAGTTATAGAACACAAAATCAGTGCAATTGCTATTCAAGGGACCATCGAGTTAGCCATGAAAACCAACTTTTACTATGGTTCTCTAATTCGATATCGAGATACAGAATATTGAGTAAGGGAGAGTTAACTGTATTATGCAATATTGGTCCCATGTATAGATGTATACCTTTAGTATACGTTCAAAATAATATTTTCAAAAAGTTTACTGATATAGCTGATTGGACCATAGCTATAAGCTTCGGCAGATTTTTTGTCAGGTTTCAAAACTGATAAAACCTTGCATCGCCAAGGATTTCGATATTTTTGAATATTTTTTATAATAGTTCTCACTTTTTCCAAATTAGTCCAGTGTTTGGTTTTTCGGGAGTTGTTATAACTTCCACTCGGCTGGTTAGACGTAAACGATAAATAATTAAAAGAATGTCTTTGATCTAGCTGTGCAAAATGAACCGCAATTTACGAACCGTCTGGTCGTTTCACTGAACGATAACTTGCAGGTAAATCAGCAAACATATTGCAAAATCACAAATCCCACTGTAAAAATGGATGTCGTTCTCGCCAGGCCCCAAAAACACAACACCTTTTGTTCATTTGGAGCCTCGGCCATTCCAACAGATGCGGCAATCGCACATCATATACATAATAAATAAACAGTCAATAAAAAGAAAAATAAATAAAAAATGGTCGTTTTCACTAACAACAACGCGTGCCCGTGGAAACGAAATGATGTGGCGGCGCACATCACGAAACAAAAAGAAAAAAAAAGCTCACTTGAAAAGCGTCGAGTCTATTGCGCGCGCGATGAGCAATAACAATAACAGAACAAAACAAGTGGAATCCGATGTGAAACGAACGAACGAAGTGAGAGGACCACCGACAAATCCCATATCTCGACGACACACATTCCAGCCGGCTTGTTAGCCGGCCTACGAACCGCACAACGGCCAGAACCCTCGGTCCGCACTATGGACCATCTTGAATTGAAATATCAAGACCAAATTTCAAGAACTCTCATAATGAACAAATATCTATCTGAAAGTAATACAAACTCAAATATGCACAAAAAAGATGTGTTTAAGTGATTACGATGAATTTTGACAAAACCGAATTTAATACTATACCATTTAATTGCACTAGAATTTTATCCTTTGACATATACACGTAATTCAACCTGAACTCGTTCGAGACTATTACACGACACTGAAGACGGCCTTACAGTTGAGGTCGAAATACGCGTATCTGTCAAATATACAAACTCTAGTGGTATTAAATAGTATTAAAATCGGTTTTCATAGTACTAAATAAATATAGTATAGTACACAGTTTAGGATTTTTGTCACGAAACTCCGATGTATAGTCCATTGTGATTCGTCCGTCGAAATAATTCGAATAAATTTGCCGGCCCGGAGTTACCGCAAAATGACTGCCGCGCGCTTGTCGTCCTTGCTGGCTGGCAAAAATGCTGGAGGTTTTTGCGAATTCGGCCGGCGCGGCCTCTTGTTGTATAGGCCATTGGGGTTCTGGCGTGTTAGCAGCAGCAGCAGCAGTATCTACGTGTCTGTGGCGTGTGGCCTGCATTCATGTGCCCCCTTTCTTCGCAGTATTGCTCCCGTTATGTCACGTCCTAGCAGTCGTACTGCCAATTGGTGGCCGGAATTCGTACATCCAATATCCGCGCTCAGTACACGCATGCAAACGATATAAATTCCAATTCCGCTGCTCTGGTTCTGAATAATTCTATTTATAGAATTGCGGCAGGGTTGTCGTCGGTCATTTTGAAGGGTACCACCTTTTGTTTGAGAGATTACAATTAACAAATAAACAATTAAAATTAACAAATTTGTTAGTTTTATAATGGGCTGCCTTACGCATTCTCCGTTATATAATATTAATTCTCGGGTAATAAGGACCTATCTAACATTGAAAGTTTTCTTCAGGAACACCTCCAAAAAATCCTTAAGAAACAGCACTAGGATTCTTTCGGGTATACCTTCTGATATTCGTCAGGGATTTCTCCAGATATTCCTATAAATCCCTACAGTAGTGATTTCTAAAAAAAAATCTCTAGTGATTCCTCTAAGAAGAACTGTCAATGTCACCAGCAATTTCTCCAAGGATTACATTAGAAAAATTTCTGCATAGATTCTTCCAAGAAATTGTGTTCATAGATTCCTCCAGCTTTTTTTTCAGAAATTCCTCCAAGAATTATTCCAGGGATTTCTCCAGAAAAACCTATACAAAGATACACTAGGGATTCCTCCAGCATAATCTCTACAATGATTATTCCAGAGATTTTCTCAAGGATTACTCCAGGAAATTCCTCAGCAAACAAAGGTAGTCCTTCAGAGATTCCTTAAACAATTTACCCAGATAATCTTTCAGGGATTCCTTAAATAATTTACCCAAACAATAATCCCGAAAAATCTCTAGAGTGGTTTCTTCAGCAAAATCGTCAGGAATTTCTCCAGAAAATCTCCGCAAGGGTTCCTCCAAACATTGTTTCAGGAACTCTTCCAGAGATTTCTGCAGAGTTTCCTTTAGAGAAAGGTCTTAATTATTATTTTTTGTAGGTGTTCATCCTAGGATTGCTCCAGAAATATCTTTAGGAATTCATCATGGGGTTACTCCAAATATTTCGTCAGGAAAGGAGTTCCTGGAGCAATTTCAAGAAAAGTTCTTAGAGTAACACCTGGAGGAATTTTCGGGGTAATTTTTGATAAAATCGCTTGAGGAATCTCTAGAGAAATTCTTGGAGGATTCCTCGGAAGAATTTTTGGAGACCCTGAAAGAATATCTGGAGAAATTTATGAAGAAACACCTTGAGGATTTCCTGGAAAATACCTGTAGCGAGAAATCCTTTGAAGAATTTTTGAAGTAATTTCTTGTAGGAACCCTTGAGAAATTCCTGGAGCGATTCCTAAAACTAAACTGCGGAATAATTTCTCCAAAAATTCTTCCAAGGAATCCCCCAAGAATTTCTCTAGAAAATCCTCAAGTGATTTTATCAGAAATTACTCCACAAATTCCTCCAGGCATTACAGCAAGAAGTTTTCCTAGAATTGTTCCAGGAACTCTTGTCCTGAAGGAATTTTCAGAGAAATCCCTTGATGAAATCCTTTAGGGATTCCTGGAGCAATCTTAGGATAAACCTTTACAAAAAAATATGAATAAATCACCTTCCTAGAGGAATCCTTGGAAAAGTTCTCGAAAAAATCCTTAAACATTTTTTACAGATGCATGCACAGATTTTCTGAAGTAATTTCTGGATAACATCCTGAAGAATTTGCTGAAGAAACCACTCTAGAGATTATGCGAGAGGACTCCTTGGAGGCGTCTCTGAAAAAAAAATTCTTTAGGAATCTCTCGATGATTACCTTAGTCTGAAACTCTGAGGGATTACCTTAGTTTGCTGAGGTAATTCCTGGAGGAATCTTTAGAAGAATCACTGTAGAGATTATGCTGGAAGAATCCCTTATTTATCTTTGTATATATTTTTCAGGAGATATCTTTGGAGGAATTTTTATAGAAATTGCTAGGGGAATCTGGGAACAGATTTTTTTTGTTTTTTGAAAGAATCTATGTTATTTTTGGAGTAATACTTGTAGAAATTTTCGGAGTAATTTCTGATAAAATCGCTGGAGGAATTCTCGTAGGATTCCTCAGAAGAATTTTTGGAGACCCAGAAAGAATGTCTGGAGAAATTTCTGAGAGAATACCTTGAGGATTTCTTGGAAAAATGCTTGAAGTAATTCCTGTAGCGATATTCCTGTAGGTATCTCAGGGAGAAAAGAAAGAAACCATTGAGAAATTTTTGAAGTAATTTCTTGACGACTTCCTTGAGAAATTCCTGGAGCGATTCCTGTAGTAATCTGCGCAATAATTTCTCCAAAAATTCTTTCGAGGAATCCTCTAAGAATTCCTCTAGAAATTCATCCAGGTATTACTCCAAGAAATTTTAATAGAATTGCTCCAGGAACTTCTCTCCTGAAGAAATTTTTAGAGACATCCCTTGATGAATTCCTAATGGGATTCCTGGAGCAATCCTAGGATGAATCTCCACCAAAATGTATGAAGAAATCCCCTCCCTAGAGGAATCTCTGGCGGGATACCCGTGGAAATCTCTGAAAGAGTTTTCGAAGAAATACCTGAAACAGTTTTTGGAGGAACTAATACAGAGATTTTATTGAGTAATCTCTGGAGAAACTCCTGGAGAATTTGCTGGAGAAACCACTCTAGAGATTATCCAAGAGGAATCCATGGAGGAGGCTCTGGAAAAAAAAATCCTGTAGGAATCTTTGAATGATTACCTAAGTAAATTGCTGAAGGAATCTCTGGGGGACTTTAGTTTGCTGAGAGAATTCCTGGAGTAATCCTTGGAAAAATCTTCAGAAGAATCACTGTAGAGATTGTGCTGGGGAAATCTTTTATGTATCTTTGCAAAGATTTTTCAGGAGAAATCCCTGAAATAACCTTTGGAGGAAGTTTTGGAGAAATCGCTGGAAGAGTCTGGGAATAGATTTTCTTTTTAAGATTCTATGTATTTCTTGGAGTAACCTGGAGGATATTCTAGAGGAATTCTTGGAAGATTTTTTGGAGACCCAGAAGGAATGTCTGGAGGCATTTTCCAAGAGAATTCTTGGAGGAAACTCTTGAGAAATTCTTTAAAAATTTGTGATGTAATTTCTTGTCGAAGCCCTTGAGATATTCCTGGAGCGATTCCTGAATGTAATCTGCGGAATAATTTCTGAAGGAATCTCGAAAGGAATACCTGGAAGCAATCTGGAGCAGTCTCTGGAAGAATTTCTAGAGGAATATCAGGACAGATCGCTTGAAGAATCACTGAAGGAGTCTCTGGAATGGAAGATATTCCTGGAATGCCTGTAAATGTTTTACTGGATGAATCACTGAAAGAATTACTCAGAATTACTGAAAAAACTCTATGTTTTTAAAGAAACACACGTAGATTTTTTCCTCGTGGAATCACTGGAAGAATCCCTAGTATAATCTCTGGAAGAATTGCTGAAGGTATTCCTGTCGAAACGGAAAGCCTCATCAACACCGGCTTAAAAATTATTCACCCAGAGGTTGAAAATACCTATACAAATTGATGTTGCATCAAGTTTTGACGGTATTTTTTTTTTCGGACACTATAGAATTTCCTTTGAGCTTATGCTAGCGTAACTCCAAAATAAGCCTTAGATATTTTTAATTTTCTCCCAGGCACGAGCGATTAACGGTTAAAGATAGAAACAACTTGATAATTTTCGACGATAAAAAATTTCGGGTTCTGAATTGATCAAATGCAGTAGCTAACTAACAAGTATGTATATGAAATTGTTTGAACAAGTGTAGCAAATGTGCAGTATGTCAATACTGAAAAAAGTTTCAGTGCTTCAAACAAGCTAGATAAATAATTGAAAGGTGAAAAAAGGATGAAGTGATATTTACATAGCTCCATAAAAGCAAGCAAGCCAACAAATTTCCATAGCATGCTCATTCACCGGCAGTATAATGTTGCAGATTTTTTATTCTATGCTGCCACAGCAATATCCTAGAAATTAAAACTCGATATCTGTATCCTCTCGCTCAGACATAACAAACCAACTCATACTATATTTCCCCATCCACGTGAACAGGGCGGACAGACACCAAAGTACGCTTAAAAGGATCCCTACAACTCTGTAACCACCATATTCCGTTCACTACAAAATCCATCCACCACCATTAGTGCAAAATGGAGAGCCCCAATAGAGACTCCATCCAATTTTGCGTTTATCTAATGACGATAATGATAATAACGATGATGGCACAGTACCTTTACAGTTTTACATCATTCATACATTGGTGGGCGTTTCTCATCCTCCCCACTCCAGGACGTACGTATCGCCTGTTTCGACGTTGATTTAGTCCCCGAATAGCGCTTTTCTCAATGTCCCAGTTTCCGTTCTGCGTGTGTTTATCTTTATTTAGTCGCCTAAATACGGCAGAAATTAATAGATATTGCTCTGTGGAAACGAGCGTCTGGATGAATTGTGCTGGCAATCAGCGAACGAAACGGAGCGGGTGGTTCATTAGCACTAAACGTCGGGAACCGCAGGGCTGGTAGCGGGACTCATTTTAGGTATTTGATTACTATTCTAATGCAAGTATTTATCTTTAATGAAAGATTAATTATCAGAACTCCAAGTCTGACAGACTTCCTGTGAGAGCTGATGTTCCTCAAGGCAGCATTCCTTAGAGAAGTTAATAATCTTTGTTTGCGAATGTCACAGGCCTCTCCCCCAAAGGAGAAGTTTGGATATTTTCTTCGTACTAGCAAACATTGAAGATTTCTGCCATGGTGTATGCTGTACCTTTATAGACTAGCTGTTATAGTAGAAGGAATGTTCTGTAGACGATCTGAAAAAAAAAATTGAAAATGATTCTGAAGCTCCCTTTCTGGTATAGTATAGTTTTCGTATGTTGAAAACACTCAGTCGCTACCATCCCTGGAACGATGGGTTCGTTGTGAAAAAAGAGGGTCTGGGAGGAAGGAGCAGACTCGACTCGACAACGCTATAATCAGCGGTATCATTATTTTAGTCGGGATATAGCAATCACAATCGCGGTCGTGGCAGTTAGGGATTCTCATTACTCGGCTGGGATGTTCTCTACTCTGCACGCTTTGCTGGTGTTGGTTTCGTTGTTGTTAGTGGCAGGAGAATAAATGTGCAGTGCAGAAGGATAAAAATTAAATAAACGCAATATCTGATTGACGATAAATAGCGCGACAGATACGAACTATCTAGAGGGAGGAAAAACTTTGTGTTGGAGTGTGTCAGGCAGTCAGTTGACCCACCACAACCAACATCGCCGTCAAACAGAAAAAGTAATAACGATAATAAATTAATCATAATAAACAGTTGAGCTGACTGCTTGCCTAGTCCGGTTCCGTTCTTTTGCTGGGTCAGAGGTGGTATCAGGAGGGGCGTGAATCTAATCAGGGTCGGTGTACCAATAGCCGCACAGCTAAGAACAAGTATTCGTCCTAAATCGAAAAATAAAGCCAGCGGCATTATTTTTACGTCATCTGAAAGTTTTTTATCATGGTTTTGTGGGAAAATATGAAAACTACGAACAAATCATGTATTTGTATTTAATATCGATTGAGCTACTATAGGAACACGTGTGCATATAGTAGCACTATTTATATTTTATGTAGGTTCCTAATATTCTGATGCCAATCTCTAAAAGTCTCCTCGCAAGAACTGCTGCAGGAATCCTCCAACATATTCCTAGGGATATTCCAGCAACAAATCCCCGAAAAACTACGAAGAAGCATTACTGGATGTACTACTGAAATGAGTCCTGGCATGATTTTCAAGAGTATACCTTTTATATTTTTTGCGAATTTGCAGTAGAAATGTTTGGAATTATCTCTTGGAGTAACCCCTAAAGAAATGTGTGTATGTATGAAATATTATTTTAATAATTCTTGGAGAAATATATGCTGAAAATTTTCGAAGGAAACACTCAGAGGAGTTCTTTTAGGATTTACTACAACAATTAATGCTGAGTGCAATCCTTGTGCATTGTTGCAATTTTGATAGTAGGCGATATTTTTCTAATGTATTCAAACTATGTAGGAAGGATCTCTGAAAAAATGCTAAAAAAGTTCCTTACATTAATCATGAAAGAGTCCTTGGAGGAATTCCTACAAGAGGCCATAGTAAAGTTCTGATCTCTTCTGAAAATATTAGAAGAAAAATAGAAAAAAAATATCCCGGAAAAATATTTAGTAGTACCTTGAAAGGAAATTCCGGAAAAATCTCCTAGACGAATACTTGGCGAAATTAGGAGAGGAATCTCTGGCGGAACTGCTGGAGAATTCTCGGGGCGAATAATTGGAAATCTATTGGAACAATCCCTGAATAAATTTTTATAAGGATCCCTGAGGAAATCGCTGGAAATCCTTGAGCAAGTTTAAGTGGAAACTCCTAGCAAACTTCCTAGGTATGTTACTGTAACTTGCTGGTATCTAAACCTTTATTGATTTTTTTTTTTTTCATTTTTGAATAATATCAAAGAATGTGTTTCTGATTATCGGACCGATAGTAATTTTATCGATATGAGAAAATATCGGGTCGAGGAGATATTGGATATCGTATCGATAATGTCGGCCCGATAATATCGATATTTGCACAGCCCTAATAAAGAATCTAGGTAACCAATAGAGTAGCATACGAGCAGTAGCCTGAGAAGCAGGCTCTGTCTCAGTGAGGACGTAAAGCCAAGAAGAAGAAGAAGAATTTTTGATGGCGAAAATTAAAAAAAAATGTTGTGCCCACTATGGGGCAAAAGTTTGCATTTAACTTGTAATGCTGGATGTTATAATTAGCGAAATAGAAATTAAATGTGAGAAAATCTAGGACTATTTTAGGAGATAATATGTTGAGGTATAATTACTCTTCTTAACTCTTCTGAGATAAACTAGATGCGAACCTTTGCCCCGCTTTACTCTAAGTGCCCAAAGTCCTATATTTCGTCAAATTGGGCGTATAATGTTAAAAAGATCTATTTAACAGCTTAATAATTGGGAACTAGTACTATATCTATGATTTTGAGCCTTAAGTGCCCGGTGATTACTTGGGTTTGGGTATGTTTATGCTTACCATATAAAGCTCTTAGCTAATAAACGTTAATGTGATCGTGTAACACTAATTAAGATGAGAAGCATACTCGGTTCCAATGGAAACTAACGCCAGAAAAAAGGAGAAAATATATTACTTCTTCGTATATTTCTTGCAAAAATCCCTGGTGGAAATTTTAGACAAATGCTTGAACATTTTATTTAAGTAATCCCTGTAAAAAAACTTTGGAGGAATCAATGGAGAAAATTCTTGTGAAATTGCTAGAGGAACTTTTTGGGGAATTAAAGAAATACTTAGAATTAGCTCGGGAGAAATTCTTAGAAGAAATAATGGAGGAGTCTTTAGAGAAATATCTGGTGGAATTTTGAAAATTATCGATGAAATAGGTAGACGAATTACATGAGCAGATTGACTGCCCAGAAAATCATGAAGGAGAAATAAATATATACAAGCAGCGTTGTGATAAACTCAAATTCTCATAACTCACTCTTGATATTTTTCATGCGTGAGTTGTCCACCACGCAACTCAGCAGTCAAAAGATCGTGGATGAGTTGGCTCATCTATTTGATTCATTGTCTATTTTTTCCACTGTTTTCTCGCACAAAGCCACGATTTCTTGTTCGTATGGTAGAATTATAATAATCCTTCCTAACGTAAACAACAACATTCAGTTTTCAAGATATTTTGATGGGTTTTATGACTGAATCAGTTTTGACGGTTTGAGTGGGATTGAGTGAGTTTGCATGAAAATATCAAGCGTGAGATTTACGAAACAGATCTATTATGAGTTTGCTCTCGCGGGAGAGCTTATTGATTGAGATTTGAGTGTGAGTCTATCAACACTGTATACAAGCGCTAGCTGAAGCATTGGGGACGCAGCAATTGAATGTTGGTGCTGTCAGTGCTCTGTATAGGCTAGGGGAAGTGGTTCACCTAGAATTGAGGAGGGATGAACTTGTCGTTGAGAAAAAGATTTTGTATGAAATTTGACAGGATTTGAATGACAAGTTCATCCTCGTTCATGCATTTCTTTTGGCCTATTTTTTCAATTGCCCAAACCGATGAACGGCGTAAAAAGCTGTCGGTGTGACCGATTAAAAGCCAGTAGAACGCGAATTAAAAGTGAATCGAAAGTGGAGTCAAGTTTGACTTCGAATAAGAAATTAATCAGAAATAATTCGACAATAAATCTAGAGTTAGTTAAAAGTGATCCTATGACAATTCCTGAATGAATTAGGTACTAGTCTTGGAAACGTTAAACGAGTTGAGAATGAGTCGATTCGAGAGTGAGCCAGATTTGTTTTGAGAATGATAGAGTGTGATGAGTAAAACAAGCGTAAGTGTAGTAGTGAGTATTTTTTATTTAATCTTTTTTTTTATAAAATAAAATGGTTCGTTTTATACAAAACCATCTTAACTTAGTGCATACTACAGTCATTTTAAGATTTTAGCAAACGTTCAAAAATTTTAAATTTGTTTAACCATCTGAATTCTTTAATTGATTTTTGAAAACACTACAACCCACTGTTTACTTCCCCTGATATGCACCATGTAATCCTCTGCATAGGCAATCACAATTCAGTGCTTTCTTGTTCATTAGTCATATTTATATTCCATTTCAAAAAATCTTCGATTCTTTCACAATGAACTCTAATTCGCTCGCTCAAAATTTTCTTCGTCCATTGCCTCACTTCAAAGGAACTTCTACACTCTCTTATTCTATGCATGTTAGTGTCTGGGACACCACAGGTTTCACAATTGCTGCTGGTCAAGTTTCCGATAGTGTGTGTGTGACAACTGCCTTGTCAGATGACAACTCCTTGATTCCTTCATAATAAACTCCATTCTACGCTAGGAATTCGATTTTCGACATCTACTGGTATCTGTAAAACTCCTATATATAACTCTCACCAGCCTCAAATTAAAGTATGCTTTGATGTTATGTGCACTTTCAATACATTCTTTTCCATTGCGAGTTAGTAGGTTTAATTTGTTATAACTTAAAAGGTAGGCTTCTTCACTATTATCAATCCTATCTGCTAGTCTTGAATAAGTAGGGAGAGGTTTAGGAGCTAATGCATCAAAAATAAGTCGAGCCAAGAGTAAATCGGATGAGAGACAAATGAGACAAAAGGTAATTATCAGAAGTTGAGTCATGTCAATTGTTGAAACGATAGCAAAACGGGAATCATAAAAGAACTAGTTGAATACATTAATTTTTCGCGAATAAGTTAAATGTAATTGGGGAATGAATTTAGTGGAGAGGAAATGAAGTATGAATAAAGAGGTTCATAGAACGTATATATCGTGTGTGGACCCAGAGTGAGTAGAGAGTTGGAAACAAGATGAGATTTCGACAGTTAAGGAGAAGATGAATCGAAGCCAAAGTTCAATTTTTCAAGAACACGGATCTAGAGAACCAAACATCCGTTTGAGCTGAAAACCTAATCGATTGGTCACCACCAGCTAGTGACCAATCGATTAAGTTTTCAGCTTAAACGGATGTTTGGTACTCCAGATCCGTGCTCTTGAAAATTTGAACTTTGGCTTCGATTCATCTTCACCTTAAGGCTTTTTGGTGCGTCATCACAAAATGGCTTCTCCTAAATTCATTAACATATTATTATGATAGTATTGGTTTTTGCAGCATCGATAACATATAACTGCTCATCAGCTGATTTTATGGATAATTTATACGAAGAAAAATGCTTCAGGTGGAACTTCAATATTAAATCACCACTCTCAGATACAGCATTATCAATTTAGCGACAATATACAAGAGATTTATATTCTCAAAAAAAAATCTCCGATCTAATGCCGCATTTCATTGCCTCACACAACTACACTTGTAAATAGACGGTGCTTACCTTTTTCATTGTAATTATGCAGCAAGCATTTGTGTTTTGGATTTCATATTGCGTTCACTACACTTCCACTGAACAAATCTTTCATGCACTTTCCTTAAAGGAACACATTTCAAACGAGAATCAAATATTTATAAAGTTTTATTAACCGCAACACTCAAAACTGTTATGGCGGTGGTTTTCACTTGCAGCGAATCGACGCCGTCGCCGCACACTGAGACATGCCTGTATTTATAGTCTAAAATATCCAACCTTTTTTCTGTTGTAATAATTTTTCAGTGCGGAAAGGTTGAGCAAAACATGGAAACTTGAAACTCATACGTTGTTTGTTTTTCAATTCCCTCAAATTACAGAAACCATCTCTACGAAGCATAAAATCATACCAATAGTTTATCAATTTGGACCACCCACAATAAATGAAAAGCTCCATAGTGCGATGCGTCGGGACGCGTCTATCGTGTGTGCACAATCATCGCGATCGTTGAGCGCAGTGATGTCAGAGTTGCTATCTGTAAAATCATAGCATTTAATATGAATTGATTACACAAATCATTAAAATTTGAATAACTCAGTGATCTTGTGATGGAAAACTATTTGCAAAATGATAAGTTTTTATAATTTGCAGCAAATTACAGGGTGTCCATCTATCCGGGAAATCCTGGAATTCCAAATGACCGGGAAAAATGCGGGAAATACCCGGGAAATTGTAGAACACTCCGGGAAAAATATGTGTTCGAAACATAGGAGTATCAATTTGTTTAAATTTTGAAAATGATGTGAACGAAACAGAAAAAAATGGCACGACTCCCAGACTACTCAAATTTTGAATTATAACTAAATTTTGGTGAGATGCTAACGGTTTTTAGTTATCAAAATCGTTTGTTTCTTGGAGAGATTTTTAATGAATTTTACCTGCAAATTAAATCCATTTCTTGTGAGATGATTCGAACATTTCTGGCGGAGAAATATTAAGCCGATTCAAAGGAGATCTTATGAAACATCCTTGAACAAATTCTTGGATACCTAGATTCTCGACAAGGTTCTTGGTTAAATGCTTGATAGATATCTATTAAGATTCATGGCAAATTCTTGATGAAATCATAACAAGGATCTAGACATCAATTGATCAGATACTCGAAGGTTCTCTATCACTGAGCAAGGCTGGTAGCGAGTCACTTTTTAGTGACTTGGTCACTTTTTTGAGGTCAGTCACTTTAAAGTCTCTTTTTTGAAGCCATTTCAACTAAAGTCACTTTTTTCGTCAAAAAGTCACTTTTTTCAACTATTTTGAGCTAATTTTTCGGGAGAAAATTTTGAATCGGCCTTCTTAATTTAGGCTATGTTTCAAGTTAGCAGGGTGTCTACTGCCTGAAAAATCCTGGAAAACCTGAAATTATCAGGGAATTTTATTCAACCTGGAAAAACCTGGAATTAACAGCGGATTTCGGCTGTACGCAAGAAAAAACCTCGAACCACTAAGGCAGTGTCCATTTATTACGTAACGCTAAAATTGAAAATTTTTAACCTCAAGGCTACGGCACCCCCCTAATATGTCGTTTTTGTAACACAGCATTTATTCAATCAAAAAAAAATTTCGGCTGCGCCGCTGTTACAACTAGAGGTATTCAGTCAATTCATTTTAAGTTATTTTTAATATTTATTCCAAATAACTTGTTTAAATAAGGAAGTAGGAGTTAGGATTGCTAAAATGGGAAAGGCAAATACGATTCCCAGTTCTAGTTGGGTATCTTTCATGAGCATATGAAATAAATAATATTTGTAGGAAAAGATCAAAGCAAGTAAAAATAGTATATTTTCAGGTAAGCAGATCTTTTTTAAAGGCTTGGATACTATTTCAATGCATATCTCTAAAAAGTGTTTATTTTTAGTAAAGGTCTCTAAAGACATTATAATCAATATGGTATCTAAAGTCACTTTTTTGCCATAACCCACTCTTTCCGATGGTAGCTCCAGAGCTCAATTATTTTTGACGAACTTGAGGCAAACCGAACCAGAGGAATACTATGCATTAGTTTCTACAGTCAACTCTCCGTAACTCGATATTGAAGGGGCCATCGAGTAAGGGAGGTATCGAATTATGGAACACAAAACCAGTGCAAATGCGATCCGAGGGACCATCGCAGTAGCCATGAAACCCAACTTTTACTGTGGTTCTCTAACTTGATATCGAGATACGAAATATCGTGTAAGGGAGAGTTAACAGTAGACTATGATTCTATACTTATCAGATTAATCCAAAAGTCAACTAACTTACTATTGTAAAACAATCAATAAATTTTAAACTGATTTTGAAAAAAAATAGACCCTTTGAAATATTGTTTTTTGAATTACTTTTTACAAAAACGCTTTTTCATAAAGAAACTGTCGATTAAAGTCGACGGACATAGATGGTTAATCTGCTTGCAATGAATTCTGGTGCAACATTCTAGAGGCTCCAGAGAAACCTTCAGAGACTATTACGTAACTATTTATCCAGAGATTCCTTCTGGAATACTTTCAAGAACTCCACCAGGAATGCCACCAGCAATTTTCCAATAGAAGCTCAGAGGAATTTCTTCTCAATTTTATACTTAAAAAATTAAGAGCATTCCTACGCATTTTTCACAGAGATTACTCTGAAGAAAAAATCTCAGTATTTCTTTCAGATCACTGATTTTTTCACACATTTCTTCAACTTCAACTTCTAGGATTCTTCCCGCATGCCCTACAGAAGTTTTTCCCCAAAGGTTTATTATGGTGAAGATGAATCGAAGCCAAACTTCAAATTTTCAAGAGCACGGATCTGGAGAACCAAACATCCATTTAAGCTGAAAACTTAATCGATTGGTCAGTCGCTGGTGACCAATCGATTAAGTTTTCAGCTTGAACGGATGTTTGGTTCTCCAGATCCGTGCTCTTGAAAATTTGAAGTTTGGCTTCGATTCATCTTCACCTTATAGAGTTTTCGAAAAAAATCGACATTTTTACACGAAACCCTACAATAATACCTACGCATTTTTCATGGAATCCAGGCATTTTTATAAGGATTCTCTCAAAAATTCATCCATAATTACTCTCCGGAATTTCTCAAAACTTACTTAAGTATTATTGGATAAAATCTTTTCCAAGAATTGCTCGCTGAATTGCATCTGGGATTCCTCATTAGATTCCTCTAGAAATTTTTCCAGCATTTCTTCAAAATATTATTACTGCGGCTCAAACACTTCACTGATATTTTTTCAAATACAGTTTAAAGACCTGCATAGATTCTTTAAAATTTCATTCAAGGTTCCACACTAGTTAATACTACAGCAATTATAACAGTCATTGCTCCGACCATTGATGGATTAATATGCTTTTATTATCATAGCAATCTATCAAGAAATATATTCATCAAGAATTCGAGAGATCTTTCAGTTATCCTTATAGGTATTCATCATTATAACTCACACAAGATTCATCAGAAGTTACACTAGGATTTTTTTTTAGAAATTCCCCGTGGATTTTTCAAAATTTTTCACAAAAAAAAAACAGATTGAATACATGAAGGTTTATAATTTACGGCAAAACGAAAAGTTACTTGTCGTAATTTAACAAGGAAGTCTTAGAATGTGAATACCTTCCATTAAACTTACTGATGGAAAATTTCTTCCTTAGTGGGCGTTTAAAGGACGCGGTTTAAGCAGTATTCCAATCAAATTCGATCTTCTGTCATTATTTTTATTTGAAATATCGATTAATGCGTAAAAATATTGACCTGATTAAGTAGAAGAGCTGGAGTTTAAATTGAAATGTGAAATGACAAAACATTTAATTTTACAAATGTTCCAAATTCTTATTAAAATGTACAATATAAAATACTTTGGTAGTATAAAAGACACAAAATTTTGAAAATATTGAAAATCTACTAAAACAGGATTACTTACATAAATATAAACAACCCTGTTTGAATAAATTCTAGGCGATATCTTGTAAATTTGGAAGCACAATAAAAATGTCCAAATTTAGTACTCAACTAGACCTACTAGCTGCAGAAGATCATATGGAATATTCCCTATCATGATTGATATTGATCGTAAAACAGTATACTAGAATTGAAATAAAATTGATTACGGCTTGCTTTTCTAGTCACTTTTAGTCACTTATTTCTCAAATTTGGTCACTAAATTAACTTTTTTCGGTACCCATTCTTGCTACCAGCCCTGTCTATCACTGAAAAGTAAATAAAAAAATTACTAATACAATTTAAAGTAGGTCTCTGGCTTACTTATTTTATTCTAAGAAAATTACTAGCGGTTGGTAAAAAACTTAACTAGCAAGATTTTTGGGGAACTTTCTTGGGATATCCAGGAGGTTTCCTACTGAAAACCAGAACAGATTTATTGCAGTCACTGTTTGGCAGGTTCCTGGAGATACTTATTCATGATTAAGACTTGTTTGGGTTGCTTGAGTTATGATTTTTTTCTAGGGCCATGGAACATGCCTGACGCCTAATTTTTAGGCGTTCATAAAAGAGAATTGACTATTTAACTTTGCTCTTTTGTAGAACTATTTTGACCGGACCCTTAAAATTTTTTGACAAATGATTTGAATTCTACAAAAAAAATTGGAATATCTAAAAATTCTAAGACCTGTAGGTGAAATCCGGCGAACAATTTCTACTGGAGGCAAACTCCGGTCGGATTCCGGCGCGTATTTTTTTTTCGAAGAAAAGACAATTTTATTGCTAATGAGTGATAGAAGAAAATATCTTCTCTTCAAAGAAATTGTGCGCCGTAATTCGCATTATTATCAAAAATAATTTATGTATACCTCAGATCAAGTCCTTCGAATTTGGACATATGGTATGAAAAAAATGCAAAAAGTTGACAAATCCTCTACTTTATTTAATCCAATATATGTAACTGCGATGGCATAAAATGATGTTCTTATGTTATAACGATAAAGCATAAAGATTTTTAACAATGAAATAGAAATCTTTTGAATTTGAAAACACTGCTTCGAAATCCTCAATTTAGAAACGAATTTTGAAAGTCAAATCCAATATCCAAACCTTCTAACAAAGATCTGAAAATGACGGAAAGTATCAGGTCCAAGGATTATAATGTAATCCAGTTTTAAATTTTTAGGCATCCGGGAAAAATCCGGAATTTGAAAAACTGATTTAGAATGGACACCCTGAAATTATAAAAACAAAAAATATAACAATTGGTAGAAAAATCTTTCACCAGTCACATGGCAACACCGTCATCTCTTGCAAACATAAACCGTACCGGTGCATAAAAAAATATGCGATAAATCCAACAAAAAAAATAAATTCCGTTGCCCTTCATTAAAGTATAATGTTTTCTTTTAATATGTACGATTTAGGAGTTGATTTTGATTTCCAATACACGTCAATCTACTAAATTTCCTATGTGTTTACATAAAAATATGGTTAACACAAATGTTATATTTTTTGTTTGTTTGTTTTGAAAATGTACATGGGAAGACGACACTACTACTATTACATCAATGATGATTCTAATGATACTTTGAGTTACACGCCGCTTCACCGAGTCAAGATTGATAGTGGAGCACTTTGAGAGAGTCTTGTTCAGTAAACATAGATTGAGCTATCTTTTTTTTGCTGATTTTGCGTATTTTCCAACTTTTCTGTAGTGTTCATTCAATAATCAATTTCTAAAAATTTCTAAAAAGTTTCGCCAGAAAACCATATTATTTTCAAGACACACATATAAAGGGGTAAAAAAGGACATTGCACAGCCCCACTAGTAATGCGTGTGGTGTTCACTATTCGTAGTCATGGAGAACGATAGTATAAAAATAGATCCCCCAGAAGAGGCAGAACGGTCAAGTGCGAAAGGGTATTGGAAGTCGAAGGACACGTCCCCCCCCCTTCCGCAAGCCATCCCTAACTCCTCCGTGGCAAGTGCAGCAGTGGTCGTGTAACTTATGATATAGAAGAGAGACCGCATCCCACACTCATCTATAGTGACGGCGCACTGCCTATTGTAGTAAAGGAAGTAAAAGAGGACAAGAAGAAGTGAATTACTTTGAGCGAAAAATGGCGACGAACGAACGAGAAAAATGGAACCGAACCTTGACTAAACAATATAGCAGGAAGTTTTTTTGGAGTGGGACTGCCTGCCATAGCTGGGAAGGACTGCATAGTGGTTCAGGACGTACGATGGGGTGCAGTTAGGACAAGATAGCTCTTCTGGAGTCCTTTTGTTGGCGTCTTCTGTCTCCAGCAGCATCTGGTCTGAATTGGTGTCTAAAATCAAGCTTTACAACAATCATCTTGAAATAGTTCTGTCATTCACAACTTTCGATGCCGAAAAAACAATTGCAATCAAATCCACTCCACCGGACGGTTGCTGGGAAATATTCAATGGCTGCACCCGTATCCGTTCTGAATAAGAATGGCACTCCAATGCACACACACCGGCGACGACTTCATTCTAGTTCAGGAGGAAGACTAACTGCTGAGTCTTTTCTTCCAGTGAAAAGGCAAATATTTTGCACTTGAATGATTTCCACTTATCGAAGTTGCTGTTTGACTAAATAATTTGGTTTCGCCTTGATTCACCCCAAATGATGGCGCAAACTCTTGGGACCAGTACCGTAGGTTCCTTCTGGGTAGGGTTCGCTCTTCGACAACAAGTTTGACTGAGGAAGAATCTTTTGAGCTTTAACCATAACTTCTGGCAGTGCCTCCAGCAAGGCTCCGGAAAGTAGGGCTGGTAGCAGGTCTCTTTTAAGAGACTTGGTCGCTACTCTAAAAATACTCTATTTTAAATGGACGATCTGTAAGATGTAACCAAAATGGTCTCTAAACTCAATTTTTAGCGTTTTGTCTAGCCTTCACTGAATGCTTTTTTGAGATTCTTTTGGGAATTTGAGGGCTTTCAAGAGATTCGTCCAGACATTCTTCCAACTATTTTTCACTAGACTATCAAATAAATTTGCCCTAAATCAGCGATACGATATCCATGAGCACTTCTTAGAGATAGAGAGAGTTCTTAGAAATATCCCTAATAAAATGCCTGATATGGTTCTCTGATAAATCTTTATAAAAAAATTATCCCCTGGTTTCCTTTGGATTCTTTTTGTTTTCTTGGTTCGTGTTTGTTCTCTTTGTGGATCCTGTTTGGTCTCTATTTTCAGGCACTAGGTGTCTAAAGTTCCTATTTTTAAGTCACTTAGTCGCTACCAGCCATGCAGAAAGTAAACTGATATCCCAGTCCGACCAAGCTTCAGTTCCTTTGAGCAACATTGTATGACGGTTGATCGATTTCCCGACGACGGAACCACACGATGATGGAATATATGCAAATTTTACGCTTCGCCGGACAGCTCCCCGTTCCCATTTATGACGATCGACAAACAGCTATTACAAGATAGCGATAGGGACACAGCCAGCCCGGTCATAAATCGAGCCCGTCCAGGATGGACTTTAATTCTAGGAAAAACGAAACGCCTATAACATGGATTTATTTGCCCTTTGGGATCAATTCAAGGACGGGCATATGACGCCAATGTGCCATTTTGATTGTCACCTGAATGGAGAGAGCACTCCGAGTGATGGTCGCAACGATGACACCATGGTGCCATTTAGATGAATGATTGAGTGGCGTCGGAGGAGAAGACGCTTTTTTAATAATTAACCAACAATTTAAGAAGCTGAAAGTTTTTCTACTTCCCGGTCTTCTATTTCGCATCGTTTTTGAAGAAAGTGACCTGCAACCATGTTCTTCATTTTGGTAGAGTCATTGAAAGAATTGAAAGAGTCGAGATTAGATTTGGATTGGATTTGGATTGGATTTGGATTGGATTTGGATTGGATTTGGATTGGATTTGGATTGGATTTGGATTGGATTTGGATTGGATTTGGATTGGATTTGGATTGGATTTGAATTGGATTTGAATTGGATTTGGATTGGATTTGGATTGGATTTGGATTGGATTTGGATTGGATTTGGATTGGATTTGGATTGGATTTGGATTGGATTGGATTTGGATTGGATTTGGATTGGATTTGGATTGGATTTGGATTGGATTTGGATTGGATTTGGATTGGATTTGGATTGGATTTGGATTGGATTTGGATTGGATTTGGATTGGATTTGGATTGGATTTGGATTGGATTTGGATTGGATTTGGATTGGATTTGGATTGGATTTGGATTGGATTTGGATTGGATTTGGATTGGATTTGGATTGGATTTGGATTGGATTTGGATTGGATTTGGATTGGATTTGGATTGGATTTGGATTGGATTTGGATTGGATTTGGATTGGATTTGGATTGGATTTGGATTGGATTTGGATTGGATTTGGATTGGATTTGGATTGGATTTGGATTGGATTTGGATTGGATTTGGATTGGATTTGGATTGGATTTGGATTGGATTTGGATTGGATTTGGATTGGATTGGATTTGGATTGGATTTGGATTGGATTTGGATTGGATTTGGATTGGATTTGGATTGGATTTGGATTGGATTTGGATTGGATTTGGATTGGATTTGGATTGGATTTGGATTGGATTTGGATTGGATTTGGATTGGATTTGGATTGGATTTGGATTGGATTTGGATTGGATTTGGATTGGATTTGGATTGGATTTGGATTGGATTTGGATTGGATTTGGATTGGATTTGGATTGGATTTGGATTGGATTTGGATTGGATTTGGATTGGATTTGGATTGGATTTGGATTGGATTTGGATTGGATTTGGATTGGATTTGGATTGGATTTGGATTGGATTTGGATTGGATTTGGATTGGATTTGGATTGGATTTGGATTGGATTGGATTGGATTTGGATTGGATTGGATTGGATTTGGATTGGATTTGGATTGGATTTGGATTGGATTTGGATTGGATTTGGATTGGATTTGGATTGGATTTGGATTGGATTTGGATTGGATTTGGATTGGATTTGGATTGGATTTGGATTGGATTTGGATTGGATTTGGATTGGATTTGGATTGGATTTGGATTGGATTTGGATTGGATTTGGATTGGATTTGGATTGGATTTGGATTGGATTGGATTTGGATTGGATTTGGATTGGATTTGGATTGGATTTGGATTGGATTTGGATTGGATTTGGATTGGATTTGGATTGGATTTGGATTGGATTTGGATTGGATTTGGATTGGATTTGGATTGGATTTGGATTGGATTTGGATTGGATTTGGATTGGATTTGGATTGGATTTGGATTGGATTTGGATTGGATTTGGATTGGATTTGGATTGGATTTGGATTGGATTTGGATTGGATTTGGATTGGATTTGGATTGGATTTGGATTGGATTTGGATTGGATTTGGATTGGATTTGGATTGGATTTGGATTGGATTTGGATTGGATTTGGATTGGATTTGGATTGGATTTGGATTGGATTTGGATTGGATTTGGATTGGATTTGGATTGGATTTGGATTGGATTTGGATTGGATTTGGATTGGATTTGGATTGGATTTGGATTGGATTTGGATTGGATTTGGATTGGATTTGGATTGGATTTGGATTGGATTTGGATAGGATTTGGATAGGATTTGGATTGGATTTGGATTGGATTTGGATTGGATTTGGATTGGATTTGGATTGGATTTGGATTGGATTTGGATTGGATTTGGATTGGATTTGGATTGGATTTAGATTGGATTCAGATTGGATTTGGATTGGATTTGGATTAGATTTGGATTGGATTGGGTTTGGATTAGATTTGGATTTTGATTGGATTTGGATTGGATTGGATTTGGATTGGATTGGATTTGGATTGGATTTGAATTGGGTTTGGATTGGGTTTGGATTGCATTTGGTCCAGTCCAGTTTCTGTTAAGTTTCGGTTTAGTTCCAATTCAGTTCAGTTTCAGTTCAATTTCAGTTCAATTCCATATCAGTTGCAGTCCTGTTTCAGTCAAATTTCAGTTTCTTTTCTGTTCCGATCCTATTTCAGTTCAAATTAAATTAACTTTTAGTTCGGTTTTAGATGAGTTTCAGTTTGTTTGTTGAACCCAAACTGAAACTGAACTGAAACTGAACTGAAACTGAACTGAAACTGAACTGAAACTGAACTGAAACTGAACTGAAACTGAACTGAAACTGAACTGAAACTGAACTGAAACTGAACTGAAACTGAACTGAAACTGAACTGAAACTGAACTGAAACTGAACTGAAACTGAACTGAAACTGAACTGAAACTGAACTGAAACTGAACTGAAACTGAACTGAAACTGAACTGAAACTGAACTGAAACTGAACTGAAACTGAACTGAAACTGAACTGAAACTTGAATTGAAACTGAACTGAAACTGAACTGAAACTGAACTGAAACTGAACTGAACTGAAACTGAACTGAAACTGAACTGAAACTGAACTGAAACTGAACTGAAACTGAACTGAAACTGAACTGAAACTGAACTGAAACTGAACTGAAACTGAACTGAAACTGAACTGAAACTGAACTGAAACTGAACTGAAACTGAACTGAAACTGAACTGAAACTGAACTGAAACTGAACTGAAACTGAACTGAAACTGAACTGAAACTGAACTGAAACTGAACTGAAACTGAACTGAAACTGAAACTGAACTGAAACTGAACTGAAACTGAACTGAAACTGAACTGAAACTGAACTGAAACTGAACTGAAACTGAACTGAAACTGAACTGAAACTGAACTGAAACTGAACTGAAACTGAACTGAAACTGAACTGAAACTGAACTGAAACTGAACTGAAACTGAACTGAAACTGAACTGAAACTGAAACTGAACTGAAACTGAACCTAAACTGAACTGAAACTGAACTGAAACCGAACTGAAACTGAAACTGAACTGAAGTGGAAATGATTTGCGACCTAAATAGGACTGGACTGAGTCAGATTATATCTCAGCCTGTCTGTAAAATTACATTGTTTAGCGAAATCGTCTTTGATCGAAAATTTTCGTATATCAAAAATGCATGCTAAGATAAAATCCTTTAACTAACTACACCCATCAGAATTGTGAACATTCTTGCTAGTAGATCACATTTGCCTTCTCGCAATTGAACCGTGATTTGCCCCCAATATGCTTCCGTTTAACCTTCCCACGACCAAATAAATAAATTGATGAACGGTTCAACTATCCTTGAGTATTCCGACCGATCGCTTTAACAACCACGTCTGATTTAAGGTGAAATTCTCACAGTTAGCATCGCGCCTCGCCACCATTGAACCCGTTCGTGTACGTTATCAGCTCATTCATCAATCGTCCCGACAATTGATTGTATAGCCCTAAAACCCTGAGATTGGTGTTTGGCTTGGGCAAGCGGTGCTCTGTTGCCTCCGTTCTTTAGCTTCGTGTCATACAGGGCTCTCCAATAACATAACATATTTATTATCCTCTGGGCATTGCTGTTCGGGACGGAAAACGCAAGTCCACTAGACCAGGGAAGTATCATTATGCTAGAGAATGGGTTCCCAATCTTTTCGGATGCGCGACCCACCTAGCTGTCAGAATTATTCTTTGACATCCACCAGCAAGACAGTAATAAGAATGTTTTCTGTGAAACAATATTATTGTTTTATTTTTTTAAACCTTACAACTTTAGAAATCATTTCTCATACTTGAAATAAGTAAAAAATAGGTACATAAACAATCAAACGGAAAATCAGAATTGAGACAGCTGAAAACAAGCTGATTAGTGAAAGTCTTTCACTAGGTTCGCTTCAAATTTAGTACAACGAACGAAATTGGACTGCATTTTGAAGAAAGTTAAAAATTCTACAAGTGTTTTGGGTCATCGATTACAATCTAATTTTGTTTACAATATTTATACTATCCAAAAGTTTTTTGAAATTTTTGGTTATTATTGTTTATTATCCAAAAAAAAAAATTGTTGAAAATTCTTCGAAAATTATTGGTTTTATTGATGAATACTATTTTTTGCTGAATATTTCAGCTTTGTACTTGTCGAAAACTCTTCGAATGTTTGTTTGATGTATCCAGTAAAATTTAGATCTCCTTGGTGAATATTTCTGCCAATTTAAAGTTTGGGAAACTATGTGCTAGAGTACTTGCACACGTACCGACAGGAAACCGATGTATAGATAGCGTGAAATAATGTGCGTGTGTGTGGAAAGCAAACAAAAACGGTGTTCTAACGAATGTGTGCACGTGTGTGTGTTGATCAAACAATAAGGTTATTTCACTGGAAATGACTAACCCTTTGAGTGTTCGACACATTCCCGGTCCGTATTGAGCTGAGCAGTATGACGAACGGAACTTGACCTACGGTGATGGTCGAAAGCGTACCATCCATCATGCAGTCACTATCTAAAGCCTAATTAAAACCACTTCGGTATTTTGCTTAGGATAGTTGAATTTTGCTCCACAATGTAACGTTTGATTAGGCCTATCTACTTTGTTGAACCCTATGGAAGTTTAGTAAATGTTTTTGCATTCATCAATTGAGAGAAACGACCAGAACGTGAATGGAAATTGTTCAGCTGATTCGGTGACCAGAATTCAACAGTGGTCATCAAATTTAGAACGATTTCTGACAGGGCTTGTAGCGAATCGCTTTTTAGTGACTCGGACACTTTTTTGAAGTCAGCCACTAAAATTTTTTTTTTAAGTCATTTCCACTAAAGTCACATTTTCTGTCAATAAATCACTTCTATTTCAACTAATTTGAGCAAAAATTCTTAAATGATGAATTGTGGTCATTTTCCTTAAAGTTAGGGCAAGTTTATCCCCAAAACAACCCACCGATCTTTTAATAAAGGAGATTTTTTCGACTTCCCAGAACATAAAGTTTATTCGTATCTGCCACTCGATATGTACATCTTTCGGGAAAGAAACCTCTCAGGTAATAACTGTGGAAGCCCTCATAAGCACATTGAGAAGCAGACTCTGTCTTAGTTGGGACGTAACGCCAGAAAGAAGAAGAAGAAGAACAATCTTTCAAAGAGTTCCTGGCTAACTAACGATGGTTTCGAGTAAAATTATTGTTGATATGGTGTGAGATCTTGCTGTAAATACGAAGGTTCAAATCTTCAATACCCTATTTGAATATATCTTCTTGAATGGAAATTAGTGGATATTTATCTTATATTGTCGAATAAAACCTTTTAAAATACGTATTGTTTTTTTTTATCTATGAAATATAGCGCGGTTTTAGATGCAAAAATAAAATCATTTCCAATATATCCCTGAAAATATTTATTAGCAAAAATTTCCAAATTTGTCCAAGGTTAAACTGATTACGTTTTGAGTTTTAAGTAACTTTTAGTAGTTTTTTGAGAAAAATAAATCACTATCTATCACTATCACTATTTTCCTTAATCTGGTCACAACTATAACTAATTTTGGCACAACTTCTCGCTACCAGTCCTGATTTTCGACCTTTTTCTCTTAATTTTTAGACAAAATTTCAAACGAAATTCCAATCGAATTGCTTCGGTACGAAATTAGGTGCTCTAGTGCTTTCATACCAAATATATTGATCGATTGAGCCTCATTCGCTGCAAAACAAATTGAATTAGTAGCAGGTCAATCGACTGCTGCAGTTGATTCGTCCAAAGCTTTGCATGGTCCAATGAAAGGCTAAATTTGAATACAATAGAGCGGAGATAATTTGGTGAACGTCGACCGAAGGCACACAATAACACATTCAGCAGACAGAACTGTTGCTCTGCGACTACGGTTGACCGGTGATTTATGATCTTGTTCTATTTTTTTTTTCAAACGAAAGTGAAGCTCCGTTAAGATTGATGGAAAATACGTTCTCCGTTTGATCTAGTGGGAAAAGCTGCCTTTCAATTCTATTGCAGAAAAATGAACAAATTTTGTCATGACGACCTCAGCAGTTATAGGAATGATGGGACCAATTGGTAAATTAAAACGATATCCTAAATTTAATTAAAAAAAGATGCAATTCCAATGTTTCGTTAAGTTGGATAAAAGTTTAGTCAGAGGAAAAAGTTTATTGTATAGAGATTGAGTTAAAATAGTTACTGCGAAACATCATGTTTTGCATGTTGCAGAGGAAACCTTTTCAGAATTTCATGAGAACCAATCAACTAAACTTCTTCTTCTTTTGGCATTACGTCCTCACTGGGACAGAGCCAGTGCTGAGAAGTGTGTTCAATGAGCACTTCCACATTTATTAACTGAGAGCTTTCTTTGCCAAAGATGCCATTTTCGCATTCGTATGTGGCAGGTACGATGATCTTTGCCCAGGGAAGTCAAGGATATTTTCATTACGAAAAGATCCTGAAACGATCGGGAATTGATGCGAGATACCTTCAGCATAGCTTTGCTTTGTTTCCGCGGACTCTAACCACTCGGCTAAGGAAGGCCCCAATCAACCAACGCTGCACGATTGCAATACAATTATGCGTAAAAGTCTTGTGTATCGTTTTTGTATAATGTACAGTTTTTGTGTAGACGAGTCCAGGGTTTGTAAAAATAATAATCCTATAATCAGAATTCTGCCGAAAATCTGTCTAGGATATCTGTAAGAGTCCCACCTAGAGCTTGACACACCAATTTTTGAAAATTTTTGACTAGAGTTCTTTGAAAATCCTTCCTAAAGGACTACGAGAAACATGAGCTTAATTCTGTCAGAATTATACCGAGAATTCTGTTAGAATCTTACCCAAGATTTTTTTTTAAATCCGGTTCGTGAAATTCGTGAGATTGCTATTCAGGATTGTATTGGATTCTGCTCAAAAATCAGTCAGAAATCCACCAAAGATGGAAACCCTTTTCAGGAATTTGAGAGACTTATCACCTGAATCTGTTGATAAATTTGGCTAGGACAGGGTGTCCTTTTATCCTAGAAAAGCGGGAAAACCGAGAAACATACGGCAAGTACCCGGGAACACAACGTGAAACTATGTATTTCAAACATAAGACTGTCGGTTTGTTTCAAGCACTATGCGCGAAGCTAGATTTTTTTTCAGAAGGTATATGACTGCCAATCAGTCGTACTTCGCATAAGGACTAAGTTTTGATGAGTTGGTAGAAAGATAGTTAACGAATTACATCTTCGAAAATTTTCTAGAAAGGTACTTCCTCGAAAGTTTTTTGACGAGGTACCAACTAGTTTTCTATTTAGATTCATGGCAAATTTTTAAAGAAATTGGGAATCCTAACGGAAATTGCATCGATAATTAGACAGTTTCTAGTAAGTTCTTTCTGAGAGATATTTGAAAAGGTTATTAGTAGATTGCTAGTTTGGTTTTCGAAAGGTTCTGAAAAAGATCCTTGAAGGATTTTGTTTGAAATTCTCAGTAGATTCATAGAAGTTTCCGAAAAGTTGAGCCAAAAATAATTGGCATATTTCTGGGGAGATATACTGATATCTTGAACGATTCATTGAGAATTTCGAACCCCAGAAATCTGGGGTTATTGTTAATACTGCTTCTTAATGAAGTCTTGTCTGGATTACTAGTTGTACTAGTACTTGATCTATGGCAAAGTTCCTATGGAGCCTCTGAAAATAATTTTTTAAAGATATCTTCATATTTACGGCGAATTCTTTCAATCATTTCCAAACAAATTTCTTTAAGGATTTTTCATAAACTATTGCAAGATCTTTAGTAGATGAATGAATAGCAAGTTCCTTGATCAAATTTTTGTTAAGTTCCTGACGAGATTCTTGGCCAAATCTTTGATAGAATGTTTGGAAGATGCAATTTTGGATTTATGTCAAAAGTGTTAGACGCTTCATTGGTGAACAATAAAATGTGTTTGGAAATATCGTTTCTGTTTAAAACATCTCTCCTTGGATTCAACATGAGTTTCACTAGATCAAGAATGTCATAAGCATAATTCCGAAGGCATTCTTAGAAAGTAATAAACTTTTAAACTGTACAAAGTAAATGCACAGAGCAGAAATTTGTTTACATAATTTCAAAATCTCTCGGAACTTTCTATGAATTTTAGTGGGTGAATGGTTTTCTAGATATTTTAACAAATAGATTATATATTTCTGGTTTTGGGGGAAAGGTATTCAATATCGGCAGATAGAGATATGTTTGCCAAATTAAGTGTAATTGTGGTAACATTATACTAAAAGATTATGTAGCGAATTTGCTTGCAGTGAATTCTAGAGGCTCAAAAAACCCTCAGAAATTATTATATTTGGGTCCAAATAATTCTAGAGCACCCCAACACGGTGCCCCGACAGACCGTTATTATGCAAAAAAATTGTCCATCAAATCTGAGCACATTCGATTCCTGTGGTCATTCTGCACCTCTGGACCAATTTTTAAAAAAATCCCTAGGAGGAATCTCGAGAAATCTCGATTTGAAGTTTTTGACTAAAAATTTCAATATTGTCCATATTGAAATTTAGCAATAGCTCTAAAAATCCTTACAAAAACGCTCAAAAAGTTTGCCAAACTGTTCCCAACTAGTATAACATTGTTACCGTTTATTTACAGCTTTTCCGGCATTCACACTAAATGACCAGCTCACTGAAGTTTGCCTATTTTATTCGCTCAACAGTTTTCGCTCCTGTTCTTAAATAAATGTGCTCAAAGAGCCAAGAATAAGCGTTTTATACAGGGCAAATTGACAATGATGTTTGATTTAGGTAAGCTTGCGTTAATCGTTGTTCTCTTTGCATTATTATTAGAAAACTGCTTTAGTTTACGAAACACTTTTCAGTGTTGCACGATAAAGGTTCGCGAGATGTTTTGGCGAAGTTGTTAACGAAAAATGAATCTTTGAAGTCAAATAAGCCTTTATTAAACAACAGTGTAAAAATGTCGTCTCCATTTGAAAGTTGCGGGTCCCTAAGCTGGTTACGTAATCCATGAAAGGAGATATTCGCAGCTAGAACACGTGATTTGACAACACGGGAAACATTATTATCATACGTCACAAATGTTGTATTGCTCTTCAATAACTTTAATTACATCTTCATCAAGAACTGCTTCAGCACCAACACATCTAAACCTGTTTTTTTTTCTCTATATGCGACCATATACGTTGAGTAGTGTAAATGGCGTCATAACGCCGAGCCTATGTGACTGGATCTCTGCGGCAAATCGTCATCCGACGCTGGTTGAGTGACGATGACGATGCTTCTTTTAGTTTCGTCGCCGACTTTTTCCATTTGACGTCGACGATTGTCTACCCTGAGTATAAGCGACAAAACGCAATATTGAACAGTAAATTCGGAAACTCATATCTTTTCATTCCATCTAATTTTTCGTCTACAATCCTTACACTTGATTGTATTTGTCAGCTTAAACAGCTTAAAGTCTGATATTACCTGCAACAGCTAAATTTTTGTTACTGAGCCAAACGCGACCTATAGAAATCAATAAACAGATTGACGATGAATCCAAAAAAAAAAAAATAAAACGTAGTAAATGGTTGCAGGTATATAGACTGGAAGTCTTGGTGAAGTTGATACTTAAGTAGTACTTAATGGGGATTTGTTTGAAGTTGTTGCGCTGTTGTACTTTGTACAACAGTTGTGATTTATTTGTTATAATTTTGCAATAAAGATATCTATCGAAACCAAACCAAAATGTATTCCTCAAAAATCTTCTTAAAAACAATACTCGACAATTTTTATTTACAATATGACCCTTTATAATGCGCTAAAATCAACAAATGTACATGGAAGTCGCATAATAATGAACGCACTATATACGGTTCGAGTAAACCACAGTTTTGAATCGGTATATCTCAAAATCCAGATAATATAGAAACTTGGGGTCTTAAGTAAAGTTGTTCTTGAGGTGAAGCGCTATCTGATGGTACCGCATTAAATTCGGAATTTGACCGCTAGGTGGCACTAGTAGGCATGGGGATTTTACTTTTGTTTTGCAAATATTTCAGTATCCTAATCATTTAGAAGAAAGGCGTCTTCGGCAAAGTTGTTTAGTAAGTTAAGGACTATCATTGTTCGAACTAGTTAATTCAGAATTTTGCCACAAGGTGGCGCTAGTGTGTATGAAACGTTTGTTTGCAGATATCTCAGGAGACTGACCACTTAGAAATATAGTGTCTTCGGCAAAGTAGTTCAGTAGCTCAAGGACTATCATTATTTGAGGAAAGAAATAGGATATTTTGCCACCAGGCGGTGCTAGTGAGCATACAATTTTTGTTTTGCGGATACTGCAGGATCTTGACTTTTTAGACAGGCACCTTCAGCAAAGATGTTCAGAAGCTCAGGAACTATCATTATTTAACAAAATCGCGAACTTTAAGGATTAAACAAAGAAATAATTTGAACTACAGAACAATTCTGCCGAAGACGCCATCTTTCTAAGTGATCAGGCTCCTGAGATATTTGCGAAACAAATGTTTTATCTAGTGAGCGCCTGGTGGCAAAATTTTGAATCAACTAGCTCTACCAATGATAGTCCATAAGTTACCGAGCAACTTTGCCGAAGACGACATCTTTCTAAGTGGTCAGGATCCTGGGATATTCGCAAAACCAAGGGTGTTGTACAAAGTACAACGCGCGACTACTCGCGTTACAAAAATTCGCGCGACGACCGAAAGGTTAATCTTCGAACATTTGTGACATATGACAATTATGTTTCCCGTGTAGTTATAATCTTGTTGAGGCTGAGAATGTTGAACAGGATACTTTTTACGTGAAGTGCTGAGGGCAATACTCGGTGGAAAACTAGACGTAATCATCAAGAGTAGTGCCAGATGAACAAATTAGAAAATTTTATTAGGCAAAATAAATACGGCAGACTTTGGTGGGCTGGTCACTTAGTGTGAAAGTCGAAAAATAAGCTGTTAATTAATAATATTCAGCACTGAATGTTTCATCAATAATTGAAATTTATTTCTCTGATTTCATTCTTTTAAACATTCTCACTGGTTTACGCCAAGTAAAAACATACTTAAGCCACTCTGGTAAGTTAAGCCAGTTGTAAATATTTATAATTATAACAACGGTAACAGTTATATAGTAGTTGAGAACCGTTTGGCTAAATTTTTGAGGTTTTTGTAGGTTTTTTCAATAATTTGAATATTATTAATATGAATTATATTGAATTTTTAAGTCAAAAACTTCAAATCGAAATTTGTTGGGATTCCTCCTAAGGATTTTTTTTAAAAATTGGTCCAGAGATGCAGAATGACCTCAGGAATCGAGCCCTGTGCTCAGATTTGATGGACAATTTTTTCGCATAATAACGGTCTGTCGGGGCACAAGCCCCAACGCTTCCACAAAAGTTTTGAAAAAAAAAATCGTTTCGTCATTTTTCCGGAAACCCTACGATAATTCCTGAGCCGATATTTTTTCATTTATTCCAGGCATTTTTCTATGTATTTTTGAAATAGTCATCCACTCAGGAATTGCTCGATGATATCTGTTATAAACTTTTCTAAGAATTCCTCGATTAATTTGATCTAGGATTCCTCATAAGGTTCCGCCCGAAATTTCTCTTGGAACTTCTCCAGCATTCCATCGGAATATTGTTTGTGGTCTCTTCAATTATTTTTTTGAAAACGTCGTAAAGAACATTATTTAGAGATTCTAATTTTTTTTTCAGTTTTCATTTACACAAGTTTCATCTGAGGTTACTCTAGAGTTTTATTTCCATGTTCCAGAGTTAAAAAAAAATCTGCAAAACAATCTAAAAGATTTCCTTGAAATTTCCTTGAATGGCTGCAAAAACTATTTGAAGACTGAAGGAATTTCGAATTATTGAAGATGCTCTAAATGGGATTGCTGTAGAAAGTTCTAGGGAAATCCATGAAATAATTTTTGGATAGATGACTCCAGATGAAAAATTCTAGACTGAATTGTTGAAGGTATCTAAAGCAAAATTCTTGGAAGAATTATTTAGAAAGTTAGTGAAAAATATCAAAACAAACTCTTGAAGAGATGTCCCGAGAAATTAAAAAAAAAGACCTTATAAATATACTTAGGTCTGTTCAACAATTTTGCTGATTTGTTTTTTTCCTATGTGTACACGTTAAGAACAAAACAGATAAACTGTTTTTTATTGAAGTAGAAAATACTTTGAAATTTATTGTTAGATAAATTTATTTTCAGGGATACCGTCGTTGGGGGTGACAATGAGTCAAAAAGGGATATGTGCGATTTATTTTTTGAATAACTATCGCAATTTAACTCCAATAAACTTCAAATTTGGTGTGTATGTACTTTGATGGTACAATAACAACTGTTCAAAAAATTAAAGACAAATATTTATTCATAGCGGCACCCCAAGTGAATGAAAAATGACCCAATCTCACCCCATAGAGGGGGTGACATTGGGTCACTGTATTAAAATAACTTGTTTTTGAGAATATGATTTCAAAACCATTCACAACTGAAAAATATTGATAAAAAACGATGCAAACAAGACAAAAAGATATCTAAGATGTTTCACAAGTATGATAAACCCACTTAAAAAAAAAATTATACAGAAAATTGAAGAGCTATGAGAAAAAATATGTAAACCCAACATTTATCGTCAAGTTTACATAAATTTTCTTGGTTTTTCCCTCAAATTGTCTTCAAAGTCTCATCCCCATTGCTATAAAGCCCATTCAGTTTCCCCAAAGGTGTACTGAAACAGTGATTATTTTAAACCTTCGCAAATAGTTAAATTTCGGAGCGACATTCCACGATCAATAAATTTCAGGCAGAAGTTGACGTCATAATCCCAGTATTTCAGCGATCCAACTCATTTGTACTTCCGTGAGATGTTTCTATTACTTATATGAAAACACTGATAAATAATCAAATTTAGAACCTATCATTTAAAAAAATGTTTTTAGTGTTCTAAAATTAACCATTAGTATGTTTTGGGAATTTTTTAGTCTGAAATTATTTTTCAAAACCTGGAAAACCTGAAACCTGGAAAAATCAGAAAACTTCATTACTGTAAACGATTAGACACCATGATTCGGTTTTTAAGTTTTTTTTCCGGCAACCAGGAAAAATCGGGGAATCAACAAATTGATTTTGAATTGACAACCAGGACCAGGATACTTTCTGGAGAAATTTCTACAAGCATTTTCAACGAAATTTTAGGAGAAGTAAACAGTAAGGGTATCTGCACCTCCGGGGCACAACGACTTTTTGGGGTTTCTATGAATGTTTAAGAAAAATTATTCATGTCAAATCGTATGTTGGGAATCCTTACTATCAGTTCTGGATGAAGAATTGTTCCCAATTACTGCGCAAACAACCTAAAAGAGCGCCGTGGGTCGTTTCGCCTCAAGGGTGCATATTGCAGATTATCTATAGATAGATATTATATAGATAGATGATTATTATATAGATAGATAAAGATATTATAGGAAAAAATACTTACAAAATTCTTTTCAACATTTCTAAATAAATTCTGGAAGAATACTCGGAACAAATCGTAAATAATTATTTAAAACAGTCCCTTTGATCAATAGTGGAATCTATGGAGTAAACGCTGAACACATTTAGTTTATTTCCCGGTTTTTATATTTCGGTTTATGTATTTCAACCGAGATTCAGCGTACAATTCCTAAAAAATCTTTTGTGAAATGCAAGGAAAATCTTGAAGAAAGTCTCTCAACGTTTTGGTTTTGGCAACATGTTTCCACAGGGATTTGCCTGTCAGCTAATTGATCCAAGACCGCTTCTACAGATACTGACAAAGAGCTTTCTTTGCCAACGTCCTATATCGTGTGACAGGTACGCTCATACTTCAAACCCAACAAAGTCAGGGAATGTTTCAAATATTTTACACAGATTTCTTCTTTCATAAAAAATACGATTGAAATCTACTATGTATGTTAAGAAGAATCAACCAAGAATATATCATAGAGATCATCCTCTGAGAAACCGACTAAACCCTCTTGAACGAACTGTCCAACATCCCCTAAGGATAACAACAATAATGTCTTCCAAAGATCTACCTTATAACTAGAAATCCAGTATGAAACCTAACTGGAATCTTCTAAGTATCTTTCAAAACATCTGCTTCATGTTTCAATGAAAACGTAAAATTACTTGCTAAGAATTTCGTTGAAGGCGTTTAAACTTCTATCCATGAATTTTACAAAGAAAACGCCAAAATATATATTTGAACCAAGCGTCTTTCCACACCATCCTTTCGCTTAAAACTAGGATTCAGTGTTCTGAGCGAATCAGATAACATAAGTTCTTGAAACTTGACGAACGCTTTAGCATTCTGGTAGTTGAGTTGAACGGTGAACTGATTTTGAGTACCTAACTCATCGAACGGGTAGCGAATAGACCTAGTGCCAGGAATTGACTGCTGAGAAAATTGAGAGTATCTCTCACTTATCGCTCTCTGTAACAATCATGATCCGCAGCATATCATGAGAGTATGTTTATCTTCTCCTGCTTCAGCTCTGATTAGATCGCATGATTAAACCCATCTAAACAAGCCCCATCTTGGGGGACCGTAATACTATCGTTTGTTCGAGGATTTATTATCATGTCAGTAGAATAAAACGCCAATCCACAAATAGTAAATAAGCAAGAGAAATGGGATTTATCATCGTTCTCTCTTTAGGGCTCTCGTTCGCTGTTATTATTTATTAAGCTTGCTACAACTTGCGAAACATTGCTGATCGTGGACCGATATAGGGTAACGGTCGTATTTTGGATACCCTAAGGAAGTGATTTTAGTTTTATGTTCCAATTAATTAGTTGCACAATGCAACCAAGTCAAAGAACATGCCAGAGACAAACTTCCTCTACAAGATAAAAATGCCCATACGATCTTGTAAGATCCAAAAAACGTCGAAAATAATTGAATTGTGAAGCACTGTTTTTCATTATTTTGAACACACCAATACATTTTGGACCCTCAAAGTATATATTTTGGACCCCCGGCATTTTTTATCGTTTGGCGACGAAGTCCACGACATTAGTTGTATAATAAGCTTGCCCATAGTCTAATCAATCTATTGACAATGGAAAACCGAAGAAATTCTACGCTTTTAGTTCAAAAATTTGAAAACAGTTTTTGTTTACATTTGAAAAAAATTCTGACGGTTTCATTTTTTGTGTATAACGTGTTGTAACGGTTGCATAGATGAACCGATTAAATTAAATTACTTTCAGATAAAATGAACACAGTTTCTATGTACAAACGGTTAATGCAAGTGCGAAATAGTTCCATTTTTCCAAATGGCATGCGAATTGAGTTGGTATTTCGATTTAAACTGGGAAATTTGCAGGAAACTGGCCCAGGGGGTCCAAAATATATTGGTTACCCTAGATGTGATCTTTTTGTTCGCTTGCTTTGATCGTACTTTAAAATCAAATGAGTGCGAATTCTTTAGTGTCTGCCTAATTACATATTTGAGACGAATTATTCATTACAATTCATAACCTCCATAAAGAGAAGGATACTGGTGAGGTGCTTTGTATGTGACATGTCCTTTGAAGCAAGCTTCTTGCTTTCTTCGAAACAATATCGATTAGATATGGAAGCTCTAATGAAGAAAATATCTTTCATCTGTATAGAGAACAAGAGTAACACAGAAGGATCTGTTTTCCTTCAAAATTTACATGAAAGCGCTAGTTTGTTCTTCCACATACTTGAACCTATTCCAAATTCTTCCGGCTCCTGCAGTTCAACTTTTGTTCTCCGTTCATAACTTCAGTTTGCATTACTGGGCTTACCTACAGTTGTGTTCAGAAAAATAGTAGTGAAAGCCGATTTTCACACAAAATGCTCAACTTTGGCATGCTGTAACTTTGTTTCCATATGTGCAATCGACATGAAATTTTGACAGTGAACTACAAATATACTCAATTTCGTTATCACAAAATTTGAAAATTTTTACACTACCGGCTAAAAAGTTAAGCACCAGGTGAAATCGCTCAAAATAATAGTAGTTTTTCTTTTGCATATTTTTGTTCAGCAACAGTTTTGTAAAAAATTGGCTTGTTTATACATTTATAGCTTGGGTGAAAATGGTTAAAACGATGAGTAGAGAAAAATTCAAAAACTCAAAATACAGCAGATATTTAAATTATTAAAACTACTATAATTTTGAGCGATTTCATCTGGTGCTTAATTTTTTAGCCGGTAGTGTGAAATTTTTCAAATCTTGTGATAATGAAATTGAGTATATTTGTAGTTCACTGCCAAAATTTCATGCCGATTGCTCATATGGAAACAAAGTTAAAGCATGCCAAAGTTAAGCATTTTGTATGAAAATCGGCTTTCACTACTATTATTCTGAACACAACTGTACATTAGAGTTGAATTTAATGGCACATGCAAGGACGTTAAATCTACTGAATAGGGTGGCGTGCTTTATTTTCGACTGCATCGTTTTCTTTGACATATTTTGATTTGTCTCAAACCTATTTGATTTCAAATTTATATTAATATTTTTGCAGCGCATCTCGTTGCCCAATATAAGACAATTTGGTCGATAATAACGCCCTTGACGAAAAGAACATGGGTCTTGATCATTATAAATAAAGCTATTTGGCATCTTTTGAAAGAAAGAATATACCTTAAGGACAACATTCACCGCTCACTTAACAGCATTTCAACATGTTAGACTCTGTCAAATATCAGTGTCTCTACATTTTACACAACTTTTTTGCATTATACGCAAGATAGCACATTTGTTTATGTAGGAAAAAGGTTGAAATGTGGAAAATGTATAATGGCACCGAATAATATGTATGACAGCGATACAGGTTTACGGCGCCATTCACCGCTGGTCCTAAGTATGAGGCCCTATATATAACACTTGTTGGATTTATTTCATTTCATTAGCTGATTGATATCTCTGTATAATAACGAGACAACATATTAAACCATAGCAGCCAAAAAGCATTTCACGATCTACCATAATAAAATCATAGATAAACTCATGTATACCACCGTAAACAGCCTATAATTATTTTCCCTAAAAATTCTATGATTTTTTCTCTAACACAATCTATTTTGGTACGCTTATTGCGAAAATTTGTCCAGATTTTTAATAATAACTCAATGAGTGATGAATGGCGTACTTGCGGTATTTATATATGATATATGACCTTATGCCAAATGACTTTAAGCCAAATAGCCCGCTACCAGAGAACATAACTGCTGAATATACTCTAGTTTTCCTATATCGTTTTTAAAAGAAAAAATGTTTTCAAAAACAAAAAAAAACTCGGCGCAACTATCAAAGCAAAAACAGATTTGCATTAAATTACAGAAATAAAAAACTTGCATACCTACCCACTGACTATCGCTTCTTCTGCTACTTGCACAAGCCTTACAGCACAATTTCATTTACCTAACGAAACAAGTTTACTGATAGCCGCTTTATTCTTATTCTCTCTTTTGCTTTTTCTTTCCAGATTTCAACGCGCCAAAGCTGAGCTGTGTTTGAATTGATAACAAGTGCAGAAGACGATACACACTCGCAAAAAGAACTACATATAACGGACAGCGGTCTTTATTGGGGCCTACTACCGTCACCCTTACTCCATCATCCCCCTGTGCAGTAAGGCAAAACGAATCACCAGTCGACGTCGCCAGTTGGTTCCAAAAATAGAAGCCGCCACTGGAAGGAGCCTTCTGGCAAGTGCTCCACCCATACTCCCCACCCACGCGTCAGGACCGAGTCGGGTGACCTTTTTTCGTTTTCCTTTCTGGAAGACAGACTGTCCGAAAGGGAACGGGAGAGTATTACCGAAGTCATCGCTGTCGCCGCCGCGTAATCCTCGCGGTTTTGGTGCAGAAGAAACACCAAGAAGAAAGAAAAAGATTTGTGGGTAGGTGGAGGTTTTCCCGAAGGCACGTTCCGGGTGAACGGCACCGAAGACGAAACCTTTGCCGGCGAGAAAGTAGAATCGACAACCCCGTCGAATGGGGCACCAAGTGATAGGTTAATTATAGTGGCATTTATTTATCCGGAAGCGGCTCTTATCAAGTAACGAAATTGTCAATTGAGACAAAGTGCTTCTGAGTACCTTCTGGGTAGCGGGGAAAAGAAGAATCAGTGTGGGATAAAGTGAGTGTTTTATGTTTTTGGTTCGTCCAGTTTTTACGACATGCAGTATAAGAACAGTAAAAGTTTAGTGATTATGCGATGACCAGTGCGAAATAAAGACACTGACTGTGCTTCCTATCTATGAAATCGTGTGCAATACAATCCAGCGATTAGACGCAACGTGTTGAAAGCAGTGCGGTTAACGCAATTACCGAAACTATCCCCCACGAAAAATAACCATCATCAATGCATAGTGAGGATGATCTAATTGCTCGTACTCACAAACAGCAAACGACTCAGCAAATCACGACGGTAACGAAAGTCGTGCGCGAGGTGAAGCAGTTGGGACCGGATGGGCAACCGTTTGATTATGTAGCAATGCCTCTCGAAATGGGACCCGATGGACAACCGATCGATTACGTGTCGATGCCGATGGGAATCTACACGACTCGGTCGCAATACATGAACTACAATCATCTGGATCAGCAGGAACAGATGGCCGCGGCAGCAGCCGCTTCGCAATCACATATGGCACCCGGTGGAAAGAACATGGCAGGACCCGGAGACAAGGGACAGTACCAGACGCACTATCAAGACTACGAGCACTATTCACAGTATACGGATTCCGGCTATGATCCAGCCGGTGTGCATCATCCGCCTCATCCGCAGTCCTACCTCGGAGAATATCAGATTAATGACCGCTCGACGCCTCACAACTCGAGTGAAAACAGCGAATCCTCGATACCACTCCCCATGAACGTGCCTCAGATGGGAAATCCATCGGCCAATCTCCTACCACCGGGTTACATGCAGGGACAGTATGACGAAATGGGTGAATACGTAATAGCACCATCTCCCGGAGGTCCAGTGGATCGCCTTTATCCGGACAACCCTTCGGCAATGGTCTACGGGTATGTGTCAACTCCCCCGTACGGAACGATCAGTTCTCACGGCCACATGGATCCATCCGGTGCCGGCGAACCAACGTACGCCACAAAACAACTTGCCTATGAAGCAGCCAGTGCCAGCCAGAGAGGTGTCCCTCCAGAAGGTGCCTGCTATTATGATGGCGAGGATGATCTCCCACAGCACATGCAAAACCTGCAAATCCATAACCACGTCTTTCTGCAGCATCACATCATTACCTCTCCAGGAGGCAATAATCGACCAGGAGGAGGAGGGCCCGAAGGTCCCGATCTCGAAGATCAACGCCAAATGAAATGGCGAGATCCCAACCTCACCGAAGTGATCGGTTTCCTCAGTCATCCAAACAACGCCATCAAAGCCAATGCTGCCGCTTATCTACAGCATCTGTGCTACATGGATGACCCAAACAAACAGCGAACACGAACCCTCGGCGGTATTCCTCCGTTGGTCAAACTTCTAGGTCATGAAAATACCGACGTGTACCGAAATGCTTGTGGTGCCCTGCGGAATCTATCCTACGGTCGACAGAACGACGAAAACAAACGTGCAATCAACAGTGCCGGAGGCATCCAGGCACTGATTCACTTGCTCCGGCGGACCTCCGAGTCCGACATCAAGGAACTGGTGACCGGAATCATCTGGAATATGTCCTCGTGTGAAGATCTGAAAAGGTTCATCATCGACGATGCGATCATAGTGATTGTGTCGTACATTATCATTCCGCACTCGGGTTGGGATCCGACGAACCCGGGTGAAACCTGCTGGAGTACCGTGTTTCGTAACGCGTCCGGCATTTTGCGGAACGTGAGTTCCGCCGGAGAGTATGCTAGGAAAAAGTTAAGAGAATGCGAAGGTCTAGTGGATTCGCTGCTTTACGTGGTCCGGATAGCGATCGAAAAGTCGAATATCGGTAACAAAATAGTGGAAAACTGTGTCTGTATACTGCGGAATCTGTCCTACCGGTGCCAAGAGGTGGAAGATCCCAACTATGACAAGAATCCCATTCCACACTATAGCAGCGCGGATGGCTCGCATGGCAATGCGATTGTGAGTGCGGCGTCCTCGAAGGGCGAGAACCTCGGTTGTTTCGGTGCCAGCAAGAAGAAGAAGGAACAACAGGCCGCGGCGGCTGCGGCCCAGCAGGCAGCCGATGCGAAGGATCATTCTACTTCGAATGGAGATCCGGCCCGGATGGCCTACAAAAATACGGCGCACTATAAGGGTAAGTTGTGAGGAGGGATGGGCCATTTGGCATACCAGACATTTGTCATACTTTCGAACTATGTGAAAAGTAAGTCATTTCATGTGAAAAGTAAGGCATAATTTCGAAACGTGTAAAAGGAAGGAAGGTTGATTTAGTATGAATAACTATTTGGAATAATTTTAAACCAAATGTAGTAAGTCATTTGGCAGTTTCTGAAAAACATTTTGGCAGAACTTTGAAGGTTGAAGGTCATTCGGTCGGCACAAAGTATTTTCAAGTAAGAGTCAAGTGATACCCCTTCTTACCCTAATGGTAATATCTGCGGCTACAAAAGAAACACATGCTGAAAGTGTCCCATTTTGTCCAGGGTCTTTTCATAATGGTAATATTCTCGACTTCCCTGTACAAAAGTTATCATCGTGTTTGATCATTTGATCATATCTCTTACTCTTGAGAGGACGAGCGATGGACACTTGTTCTGTGTACAATGCGTTTAGCGAATAATATCGCAAATACGGTTAAGCGTGAATATATTATGGATCGCATCACCAACATCAGGTGACTTCCAGATCTTTACCTTATCCTACTAACCCAAAATCCTTCCCATGACAACTGTAGAGATGCAGAAGATTCTTCGGGCACTATTAACAATGGTTGTCTAACTAACATTCCTTCCCTTCCCCAAAAAAGTAAGGACGTGGCCGACGCGATTATTGACACCATTATTTCATCTCTCGATTTGTGCACATTGAGAAATGGTAAACTAATCCCAAGCCCAATCCATTAAATCTCTGTGCATCTTCGATCGCTCTGGTCAATCACGGAGTAGCAACTACGAATTGTACGGTCATCTATGCTCATACTCAATAAACATTGGAAAAATTTTGATGAGTCTTCTTTTTGAACTTCTTTGGTTAGGAGACTATAGGAGAACTACATTACAAACACTGAAAAAACAGCTAAAATTATCATCAGTCGAGCACTGCTTTGAATTACTACTCGGTACTGCAACTGATAACATTTTCAACTGAGATTTCTATTATTTTAAATCAAATACTTGTGGACTTTGTGACCGTGCGTTTAGTGTCGTCAGGCATTGAAGCACATGGTGCTGTTAAGAAGTATGGGTACAATCCAGAAAACTTTTCTTGTTGAAAGCTTCTCGGTTGTGTAGAGTAGCAGATCTTTTTCTTAGATTCTTGGTCACTATTTCAATGCAATTCTCTAAAATGTCTATTTTCAATGAAAATTTGTTTGCAGCTAATCATAACGCCAATTTCTAGACTCTCCCGAGAACCTTCAGAGAATTACACGACTATTCCACAGGTTCCTTCTGATGATATCTCCCGAGCGATTTCCTCTGCAATATTTTCTGAAACTCCTCCAGAGATCCCTCCAGAAATTCCTCTAGCTAGGCTCCTTCGCCGATTTTCCCAGGAATTCGTTCAAAAATACTTCGAAAAATTTTGCAAAAGAATCTTAGGAGATTTCTCCAGCATTTTATTTTTAGGACATCATTGAGAACTCTAACGTTATTCTTTTTCTACTTATTATGGTGTTGCGAGCCATCTGGAACAAAGCCTGGTTCTCAACTTTCGTTACCAATAAAACATGTTTGCATGTCTATATCGTGTGGCAGGTGCGAAGATACTCTATGCCCTGGGAGTCAAGTTAATTTTCAACTCAAGAAGATCCTTGACTGGTGGGAATCGAATTCACGACCCTCAGCTTAGTCATGCTGAATTGCTGCGCGTTTATCGCTACGAATATCTGGGCCCTCCACTCCAAAGTTACTTTCTTCGGTAATTTCTACAAGAATTCTTCTCAGAATTTTTCCAAATACTTCCCAGGATTTCGTCCATAGATTTTCTACTAATTTCTCCACCGATTTCTACAGTTGTTAGTTTATAAGATTTTCAAAAAAAAATCATATTGGATCTTTTGAAAAACTCCACAAAGATTTATTCCAAAGATTCCAAAGATTAGTTCTCCCAAGATTTTTTTCAGTAATTCTCTTGGAATTTCTCTACCATCGATAGAATCGTGCATCTTTGGATCTTGGATTCTTCAGGATTTCATTTAAGCTTCCATACTATCAAATGCTACGTAAATTCTTTCAGTTATTGATCGGAGGAAATATTACTCCATAAATCTCTTTAGGGATTACGATCGATGTTTTGATCGATTTTTCCAATGCTTATCTCAGATATTTCTTAAAGGCTTCTTCAACAGTTCATAAATTCATTCATAGATCGTTGGCGGAATTTTTACTGCTAACTTATTTAAAATTGCCTCAGGATTTTCTTTAGCTCTCGGATTTATTCAGGAATTGCTCCAATAATTTCCGAAGCATTTCCTCGACAAGTCAGTGGAAGAATTTCTAGACAATTTTTTGAGGACTTCCATAGAGAAATTCCTGAAGTAATCTCTGGCAGGGCTGTTAAGTATCATGACCGGCTGACGAAACGAGTCTTCTCAATGTCGCAAGTCGAAACTATATTTCATGTGCTCACTTCGTCAAGTCGCAATGACAGAGCTCTCACGAGAGCAATTTTAATGTTGTTTTGTTATTAAAATTTGTATCTAATTTTGGAGAATTTCGGGAAGTAAAAGTGTTTGAAACGTTGAGTGGATATCCTTCCTTGATTCCAACGATATATACAGCAATTATACTAGATAATTAACTGAAAATAGTCAAGTTTACGATTCCGTCACAGGCCGTAGTGACGGAAAAATGAAAGAGAATTTAGAGAAAATCTCTGTCATTGTCTTGCCGTCCGATGACAGTGAGGTAAGCCACTATGTAAAAATCGCGCGACACCCTGCATTTACATTGACGCTTTCCAGCCCTGCTCTGGAGTAATTTCTGAAGATTTCCTCAGAGAATTTCCTTATGAAATCTAAAAGATTTCGTTAACGAAAATGTTGGAGGGTATCCTGGAGACATTTCAGGAAAAATAATGACATAAGAATCACCTGATGAATTCCTGTAGGACTTAGGAATCGTCCCTCTGACTTTTTTTTTACAATTTTGTCCTACGTTAGGCAACAACACAAATGGCTTAGCACAAAACTTTGAAAACCATAACTAACAAAAGGCATTTCCGTACAAAAGGCGGAATCTCGATAGGCAGAAACACCAAATCTTTTGAAATTTGCTTGGAAGATGCAATCTTGGATTTATGTATGTCAAAAGTTGTAGCCAGCTCCATAGGGAAACAATAAAATGTGTTTTGAGGTATCGTTCCTGTTCAAAAGATCTGTTTCTTGGATCCAACATAAGTTTCACCAAGTCTTCAATGTATCCAGGTACTATCGATAAGCTATGCTGCCCATAACTGCAAAACAGTCACATTCGACATTTTTGACAAAATGGATTTAATACCGGGGAGAGTCATCAAATGACAAATACTTTCGATCAACTTACTGAAATCTGTGAGATTGTTCTAGAAAATTCGAAAAAAATACCAAGTTGTTTTGTCACATTGGCAATTGTAACCGCATAACAGTCACATTGAGATTGTACATGAGCCTCATGATGCAGTAGCAACGAAATTTCTATCAGATTTTTTTTTCTGACTATGCACCTTATATGCGATATGAGTTGTACAAAATTTCAGCCTCAAATAAGCACTTTTGAATTCTTAGTGATTTTTTGAAATATTAGTTTCCTCCCATACTGCGATAAAATGCAAACTTGGTATCCCATTTACTCAATGCCTACTTTTGTCGAATGTTACAAATATGCAGTTATGGGCAGTATGTGTAACGCATAATTCCGAATGCAACGGGTTGGCTACTGAACTTTGATCTTGATCTTTGGTGGAAGTTTAGATACATGGAGCAGAAATTTGTTCCAAAATATATCTGCATTTCTTATGATTCTTGATATAAACTCGTCTGTGATGCAAAGACGAGGCTATTTTGCCGTTTTTCTGAGGAGTAAAAACTGAACTCAAAATTTTCATCACTGATCCTCAAGCGATTCGAACGAGAGTGCAAAAAAATGCGAGGATTTTTTCAGGTACTCTTTCTCATTTTTTGCATCGCTCACCTTTACTCACACTTTTCAAGAACTGTTGAGTGTCCCACCCGAACAAGACAGGCCTCGAGGAGTTGTGATGGCATTCTTTTTTTTAAAGGAATTTTACTCTGTTGGCATTTAGCACCTCGCAAAGAGGCAAAGACTGCATACTGCTCTAGAGTATGTCACCGAACTCTGATGATGTTGAGGAGTATTTTCAAACATTTTTTCACAGAAGAGAGGAACGATAAAGAGAAATCGATCATGTTACATTCGCCCCAATTCTGGCACACTAGAATTTTCTAAGATATTTTTAAGAGTCAAGGAATTCTTTCCTAGATCAGGAAAGCAGGAGTGTGTGATCTCTATAATTTCTAAAGATTGCTTCATAATTTTCTTTACCTCTCGGATTGTACCAGTAATTTCAGGAAAACTTCAGAAAAAAAATCCTTGGGCGTTCACTGGAGAGGAATTCCTGATTACTTTTTGAAGGTTTCCTCAGAGAAATTCCTTAATGACGGTTCGCAGGATATGATACACCGCGCGACTATTGTAAAGTTTCCAAAAACGCGGCGACTGGTTCAATGCTCAACGCGGCGAATGCTTCAGTAAAGGAACAGCTGTGTTTGATGAAACACCGCAAAATTATCTCCCAAAGAATGAAGTTAAAAGAGAGTGAAAGCATGGTTGTTCCTTTCCTGCAGGGATCGCCACGTGTTCTTTTGAGTAAATGCAGTAATATGAAGTCTAAAAGAAATTCGGAACAAAAACTTCGGTAGAAATCCCTGGAGACACCTCTGGAGAAACAACGATATAAAAATCAATTGATTTATTCCTGGAGGACCTGGGACCATTCATGACGATATCCCTTAGGACTTTTTTTTGACATATTTCTGAAGGATTCTTAGGAATTCCCAGGGAAATCATTGGTATAATTTTTGGGGTAATCCTTATAAAAAATAGAGCTTGAAAGTATCTTGCATAAAACTTTTGGAGGCATTCCTTGGGAAATTTGGTTATTCTGTTCCTGGTCCTGTATAGTTATCTAATTTATAATGCCACATCTTCATAATGACATATGATCCCTTATAATCAAATGATTTGGTATTATGTAAAATGCCTATCATGCCAAATGAACCTCACTATTTACATGTTTCGTAATTATGCTGTTAAGCCTTAATGCCAAACGACCTTATGCCAGATGGCCGGTCCCGATGTAAGTCGGTTTGTAATTCAGATGATTTTACATTTTTTTGTTATTATTTGTAGGTGCGGAGCAGCTGTGGCAGCCCGATGTTGTACATTCCTATCTTGCCTTACTGCAGAGTTGCTCCAATCCGGAAACGTTGGAAGCGGCGGCCGGTGCGTTGCAGAATCTGGCGGCTTGCTACTGGCAACCGAGCATAGAGATCCGCGCAACGGTGCGGAAGGAGAAAGGCCTGCCGATCCTGGTGGAGCTGCTGCGGATGGAGGTGGACCGGGTGGTGTGTGCCGTGGCGACCGCCCTGCGGAATCTAGCTATCGACCAAAGAAACAAAGAATTGATCGGAAAGTACGCGATGCGAGATTTGGTCCAGAAGTTGCCATCGGGTAATCCTCAGTGCGATCAGGGAACCTCGGACGATACGATCGCTGCTGTATTGGCAACGCTGAACGAAGTCATTAAGAAGAATGCGGAATTTGCTAGGTCCTTGATGGAAGCCGGAGGCGTCGAGCGATTAATGAACATGACGAGACAACGGCTAAAATACACGCCAAGGGTGCTTAAATTCGCCGGTCAACTATTGTTCACCATGTGGCAACACCAGGAACTGAGAGATATGTATAAGAAGCATGGCTGGAAGGAGCAGGACTTTGTGACAAAAACGATCGCCTCGCGGAATGTGAACAGTAGCAACGGTGGCAGTTATAGTGACAACTCGCCCAATTCACCCAACAACACACTGAACCGTCCGATGGCCTCCCAAGGTGGAACCAGATACGAAGATCGAACCATGAAGCGGCAGCAAGCGTCCAACAATGGCGGTCAAGCAATGTCTCTGCCTCCGAGCGACGGAACCGTCAAGATGGGTAAGTCCGGCGCAGCAGCACGGGTAGATTCTAGTCATCGTGAGTCGTTCTAATGTGTCGCTTTTCCTGAACTTGTAGGCAGATGAATCTACCAAGAAGCACAATCCGATCTAGCAGAGTAGACAGAAGAACAGGAGAGTAGCTAAACAACAAACACTACACCACCACCACCTAAAAACACAACTTTCCAGTCAAAATTAGGACACGGCGTGCGCAGCTATTGTACAAGTAGCATCTCTTTCTATTTAGGAAAAAAACACTCAAATTGAAACACTGAAACAGGTACACCCTCCCATCAGCTGATGCCACCTGGTGGAGTTCGGTTAGTCTTTTAGGCACTGGGGCAAACCTACTTCCCACACTTTTTGTGTATTTTACACACATGGAAGGATTGTTCTTTCCCGCTGAGAAGAAAAAACACTAGGGGAATCAAACTGACTCAAGGAGTAACGTATAGCGACCAGAAATGGGGGTATATTACGAAAACTGAAATATACCACAAGCTTATAAGCAGTAAAGTGGCAGCAAATGACAGCTCAGTAAGTAGCAGCTAGAAGCAAAACACAAAAAAAAACGGCAGATCGAACGATAAAAGTCGTAGAGTAGCTTACACAACACGAAAACAGAAAACTGAAAGTTAATATATTGGAATCCTTCCACCATCACACACACTAATGCTAATATTCCTATTCGATTAGAGCTCTTGAAAGAAGCGGTAACTCGACAGTTTCACTAGCACTCAAAATTGAAATGTTCAGCTTACAAAGGTTCATTGCGTTTACGTTTTGCCTATAATTTGAAATGTTTCTCGGAACAATGCTTAGATTGCAGGTCTTGTAGTGAATGAAATCACAGTCGACGTAATTCAGCGCTGATCATTTGGCTAAGAAACATGTAATAAGTAAGAGAAGCTTACAGAACTACCACACAGAATCTAGAGGACACATCGAAACTCTTTGGAAAAACTGTTCTATAAACAAAGGTTTTATTAAGGCTTCTTACTGCCCCCATACTCGCATAACAGTCCCATTTATATATGAAATCCCATATAATATGGGACTGTTATGCGAGTATGGGCAGCTTATGATAGCATCGTAAAGAAATTCCTTGGTGTTCAATACAGCATGATAAGATTCATGTGAAGCTTTGTAGGCAAATTTTTAGGGGATCTTTTAAAGTTTTTCATGATGAAATGAACTTTTCAGTACGATGATTGCAGTAGGCGTTTCAAGCTTCTTGAATTGAGCTTCCCCAGCTTCAGGGATGGAGCATTCCAAGTTTGTTGAAGGAAGCTTTTCAAGCTTATTTGGTAACACGTTCCAAAATTCCTCGGAGGATGCTGTCCAAGCTTCTTAGAAGAAGCATTCCGAACTGTTTCGATGAAACATTTTATGCTTCTTGGAGAAAGTTTTCTACGCTTCCTGCACAGGATTATTGAAGGGCACTATCCAAGCTTCTTCAAAGGAAGCTGGAAAGCTTATATGAACTACGATTGTTGGATGAATATTTTCACGCTTTTTGGAAGACGATATCCAAGCTACTAGGAGTAAGCTTTCTAAGGTTCTTCGATCGAGCATCACAAGCTCTTAGAAGCAGCTTTCCATGCTTCTTGGGGAAAGCTTTCAAAGCTTCTTGGAAGATGATTTTCATATTTTTGAATGAAGCTTTCCAGCCTTACAAAAGCTGGAAAAGCTCCCTGCCATAACCTGGGAAAATTTCCTCAAAAAAGCTGGAAAACTTACTTCTAGAAACTGGAAAAGCTTCCTTTTAGAAACTGGAAAAGCTTGTTTCTAGAACTTGGAAAGCTTTCTTCCAGAAGCAGGAAAGCTTCCTTCCTGAAGCTGGTGAAGCTTCCTCCCAGAAGCTGGAAAAGCTTCCATCCCGAAGCTCGAAATACTTTTTCCGGATGTTGGAATAGCTTCCTTTTAGAAGCTGGAAAGCTATAAAAGCTTCCTTCCAGAAGCTGGGAAAGCTTCCTTCCAGAGGCTGGAATAGCTTCCTTGTAGAAGCTGGAAATACTTTCTTATAGAAGCAGAAAAAAACTTCCTTCCTGAAGCTGGAGAAGCTCTCTTCCAGAAGCTGGAAGAAATTCTATCCAGAAGCTAGAAAAGCTTCCTTCTAGAAGCTGGGAAAGCTTCCTTCTAGAAGCTGGTACTGCTTTCTTCAAGAAGCAGGAAAAGCTTCTGTGCCTTCCGATAAGCCGAGCGGACTGTATATTTTTAAGGAAACTCGAAATCGAAAATAAAACGCGTCCGATTCTAACGAGTTCAACAATTACTTTAACTTTATTCATGAAAGATACATGTGTGTATGTGAAAGGTTTATCTTCCGGTCTTCCTGTTAAAGTTGGATTCTGCAGTAGCAATTTCTCGCGTAACATCCTCCCGGCCTTGAAACCTGTTTCAATGTTACTGGCCATCTAGAGGCAACAGACATACCTCCGTTATAGCTCGCTTATATTCACCCTTCGAAGTCCTTACGGTGACGACACGTGTTACGCCGTCCTTCCCCGGATGTAATTCGGTTACCCGGCCGAGTGGCCACTGGAAAGGAGGCGCACCTTGGTCGATCATCAGCACCAAAGCTCCTTCAGTGATGTTAATGGTCTTCGTCCACTTTGACCTGTTCTGTAATTCAGGTAAGTACTCGGCTGTCCATCTTCGCCAGAAGTGTTGGAAGATGGTCTGAACTAATTGCCATCGCGAAAGTGTGCTCATCTTCAGATTCAAGTAGGATGGCTCACTGATAGCCTGCATCTCCCGCCCTATCAGGAAGTGTGCAGGTGTAACCGCAGTAAAGTCACAGGGATCATCAGAGGACGGTACCAATGGTCGGGAGTTTAATACCGCTTCAATTTGGGTCAACGTAGTGTAGAGTTCCTCGTACGACAGCTTATAACCACCAACAATCCTTGTCAGATGGTGTTTCACTTGTTTAACCCCGGCCTCCCATATGCCACCGAAATGGGGGCTCCGAGGTGGTATGAAGGTCCACTCGATTCCTTGAGTCGTGCAAAAATCCGTTATCTTCTTCGCTTGCTGTTGATCTTCGAAAAGACGCGCTAGCTCTTCAAGCTCATTCTGTGCCCCGACAAAATTTGTGGCATTGTCGGAAAACATCTTACATGGCAGCCCTCGACGACTTGTGAACCGTCGCAGCGCAGCCAAGAAAGCATTCGTTGTCAAGTCAGATACAAGTTCCACATGAATTGCACGAGTCAGCATGCAGACAAACAGACTGACATAGGCCTTCGTGACTAACGGCCTTCGATCTGCTGTTGACGATTTAATCATAAAGGGACCGGCAAAATCCACACCGGTAAAGGCAAACGTCGGCGCTGGTTGGACTCGGTATGAAGGTAAGTCTCCCATAAGCTGAGATGTCTTCAGTGGATTCGCTCTAAAACAGGTGATGCAGCTAGCTATAACCTTGCGTATAGTTGACTTCACTCTCAACGGCCAAAACCTTTGACGAACCATCGCAAGAAGACTCTTCTGTCCAATGTGCAAATTTAACCGATGCATACTTCTCACAACTGCCATCGAAAACGGATGTCCAGCAGGCAAAAGCATCTGATGTCGACTATCGTAGGGTACCAAAGCACGTTTGATTCTACCGCCCACGCGCAGGATACCATCTTGCAAATCGATGAACGGTTTCAAGCCACACAAACGGTGTTTCGATTGGCCTCCTTCAGCAATAATTCGTATCTCATGATGAAACGTCTCCTTCTGCACGCACCGCACTATCACCAACAGCGCAGTTCTTAATTCCGGAACAGTTAATGGCCCGCTGATAATCGTCTGCCTCTTGCTGGCAAGGTACCTGGCAAACCGAACGAAGTAGGCCATTGATCGAAGCATTTTGTCATAATCGTTCACTCTGTCAAACATCATCAATCTGCGTAGTGAAGAAGTAACTGCCAGCGAAACACCAGTTCTCATCTCGGGCAAGTTTTCTTCCACTAACGGTTCGAGCTGTACTTCTTCAATCGTTGCCGCCTTAAGCATGGGTGGACCGCTCCACCACATCTCGTTGTCTATCAGCTTCCGAGGAAATTCACCACGTGAAATCACGTCAGCTGGATTCTCGTGGCTGGGAACGTATCGCCAAGTATACGCGCCAGTAATTCGTTGGATTTCGCTCACACGGTTGGAGACATACAGTTGCAGCATTCCAGGTGGTTTCCTAATCCAACTGTAGACGATCTGCGAGTCGGTCCACAGGATCACTGATTCAAAATCAATATCGATCGCAGCAATCGTCTTTTCGAGTAACCTTGACAGAAGGACAGCACCTAACAACTCGGCGCGAGGAGTAGTGATCGGCTTGCACTTGTTCATTTTCTTCGGAAGGATTCTGGATTTGCTGCAGACTAGTCGGATAGTAACAGAGCCATCATTTTGTACGACACGAGTATAGATACATGCCCCATAAGCTTCGTCTGAGGCGTCGGAGAAGCCATGCAACTGGACTGATACTGTATCACCTGTCGAAATCCATCTGGGCACACGAAGGTTGTTCAGGCACGTCAATTCTTCACGAAAGCACCGCCATTTGTGGATGATACTCTGTGGGACGGGGTCATCCCAATCCACTTGGAGAACACTGACCTCCCGTAGAATCAATTTGGCTGCGGTTATTACTGGACCAACCAAACCAAGCAAATCGTATATTTTCGCAACTTCGCTGAGAATTTTCCTTTTCGTTGTAGCTTCCGGGTTGCCAGGAACAACAGAGAACGAAAACCAATCTTCACGAGGATTCCAAACGACGCCCAAAGTCTTGATGATATTCGAGCTTGTATCGCCCAGTTCAAAATCAGTGCCATGGAACTCCTTCTCGACATGTTGCAATATTTCCGGTCGATTGGCACACCATTTGTGCGTTCCAAAGCAACCTTTCTGCAATAATTCGCTTACTTCTTTTTGCAGAGCGCACGCATCCTGGATTCTATGCGCACCTCCAATAACGTCGTCCATATAAGTGCTCTTTTTTATTACCCTTGCCGCTTGAGGGTATTCGTGTTGATGATCTTCGGAAACCTGGCGGAGTGCCATGGTAGCTTGGAATGCAGACGATGCCAGACCATAGGTGACCGTCAAAAGCTCATACACCATTAGAGGCTCGTTCCGATCGTAGCGCCAAACTATTCTTTGAAACGCTGTGTCCGGGGGAAGGACACCAACTTGTCGAAACATTTTGATGACGTCTACTGTGAACACGTACCTGTAGCCACGGTAGTTCAGCAAAATCGAAAACAAATCGTTCTGTATGTTCGGTCCTGACATCAGCGCATCGTTGATTGCCACTCCTGATGAGGACGTTGCAGAGCCGTCGAAAACGACCCTCAATTTTGTCGACGTACTGGAAGGTTTTACTACACAGTGATGTGGTATGTAGTAAGCGGAACCTGGCTCTTCATTCTCGTCAACCGCAATGGCTCTCATATGCCCAAGGGACTCGTACTCTCGCATAAAGCTGGCATACTGTAGTTTGATATCTGGTTGCCTATCGAGCCGTCGCTCCAATGACAGGAATCGTTTCGTCGCCATTTCTCGGGAATCACCAAGCTCGTTTTTCCTGTCGTTGAACGGATGGCGTACGAAGTACCTTCCTTGCTGATCTCTCTGGTAAGTGTCACGAAAATGCTCCAAGCAAATATCATCCACTACCTTGTTCGGATGCTGGATCTGATCACAGGCCTCTAGTTTGTAGAAGCTTCGAAGAAGTTCGCTCAAGTCTTCAAGAGCGGTTTGGCAGAATGATCGAGCAATTACTGGCGCATCGGACGAAACTACACCACCAGCAACCCAACCAAACTTGGTGTCAGTAAGCACTGGCTGGTTCGATCCAAGCTTCAATTGGCCAGTTTTCACGATGTTCCAGAATATTTCGGCACCAACGAGCATGTCGATGCGTCCTCGCCGATTGAACTCCGGGTCAGCTAGCTTGACGTCAGCTGGAATAGACCACTCTGATGCATTGAATGATCTCTCTGGAAGGTCACCAGTAATCTTCGGCGCTACAAGAAATTGTAGCTCAGCGGAGAAATCTTCGACGCAGGATTCGATTGTAATGCGTACCATGCGACGGATCCTCGTGTTCGTCCCGTTGAGACCACTGACCGTGTAGTCTACGGGTTCTTTCTTCATGCAAACCAAGTTAGCGAAACGTTCAGTAACGAAGTGTTCTGTTGACGCGGAATCCAACAGCACCCGGCAGGGGTAAACAGCAGAGTTGGAACCGCGCACGTTCACGATTGCAGTGGAGAGCAATGTTTGCTTCGTTTGACTTCCAACACTAACGCTGAGGGTTGTGCCAGTGCCGGATCGAGGAGGATCGACTTGGGTGCTAACTTCAGATTCCTTGCGAGAGACTCTTGCTTCTTCGTGGACGGCATTCTGATTGACAGCGGTAATCGAATCGGGTGATCTGGAGCTAGAAACTTCGTTGGCATGAAGTGATGTATGGTGACGCTTGCCACACTCCCGGCAACTATGCGACGAAGTGCATCCGTTCGTGCGGTGGCCTTTTTGCAGGCAGTTAAAGCAGCATCCTGTTTTCTTCAGCGTGTTATATTTTTCACTCACGTTCATCTTCTTAAAGCTTTCGCATTTCCATAGTTCATGAGCATTTTTGCATACAGCACACTTTAGTTCACTTTTCGTATCATATTTCAGTTCACTTGTATTTATCAGCGTATGAGCTTTTGTCACCGCTTTCGGTTTCACACTTTCCACTTTCATGTTCGTTTCAATCTTTTCAGTCACTTTACACTGTTCTTGCAGGAACTCCATCGTATCCTTGTAGCTGGGCAGGATTCCCGGTTTCTGCCGTATCTCCCACGCGACTCTTGTTGCTTTGTCCATCCGCGATGAGATGATGTTGATAACCATTTGCTCGCCGAGGCCTTGCAGCGGGAGGTCAAGATTCTTCAAGGCTTCGATGTTTTTGCTGCTCACGTCGAGCAACTTTCGAAGATTTGCCGAACTGTCCTTAGTGATCTTCGGCAAATTGAACAAACACTCGATGTGCTTGTCAATGATAAGCCTCCTGTCTTCGAATCTATCAGTCAGGAATTGCCAGGCAGCATTGTAATCATTGTTGTTTACAATGTCCTGGTCAATGATTCCTGCTACCGGCCCAACTAATGAATTACGCAGATGGTAAAGTTTGATGGCCGGGTCTTCGTGTGTATATCGATTCATGATGGTAGTAAACATGGATTTAAACGAAAACCATCGTTCATACGACCCGTCGAAGGTCGGCAACGGCGCTTGCAATGGCGGAAGGTAGGAAAGAGTTGATCCGGGTGTCATCGACGACGATGTTGCTGCTACGACAACTTCTTTCTTCTCCATCTGATTAGTTGCCGCTTCTATCAGCATACTCAACCGGATCGCCAAATTCGCATACATCGTCTCGAACTCGACGTATTTCGCTTCCTGTTCGGCTCGTCGCTCCTCAGAGAGGGGCAGGGCATGAATCATGTTTTGGAACTCATTGTATTCGCGATACGACTGTTCGACTGTTTTCTGATGCAACCGAAGGAAATGCAAATTCATAATGTTCGGGTTCGGGTCATCTTCACTATGTTCAATGGCACTTCTCACACGTGTAAGTTTGCCCTTCACTGCCCCTCTCTGATGAGAGAGAGTCTTCAGCTGTTCTTCCATTCTGGCGTTATCCTGTTTCGCCTTTTGCTGGGATTTCTGTTCGGCGATCGTTTTCGATGGTGTTGACATGACACGACACGATCACTTCACTATTCTCGAACGACGGCCATTTGCAATTTTCGTGGCGCGTCGCTGCACCCGACCAGCAAATCTGGTGAATGCTCGAAATCAACGATTTTTCGCGGAAAAAACACTCGCGTCGACGTTTTTCCACTACTTTTCTATTTATTCGGCCTGAAGGACCAATGTGCCTTCCGATAAGCCGAGCGGACTGTATATTTTTAAGGAAACTCGAAATCGAAAATAAAACGCGTCCGATTCTAACGAGTTCAACAATTACTTTAACTTTATTCATGAAAGATACATGTGTGTATGTGAAAGGTTTATCTTCCGGTCTTCCTGTTAAAGTTGGATTCTGCAGTAGCAATTTCTCGCGTAACAGCTTCCTTCCTGAAGCTGGAAAGTTTTCCATCAAGAAGCTGGAAACTTGTTTCCAAAAGATGGAAAAGAACTGGAAAAGCTTCCTTCCAGCAGCTGGAAAAGCTTATTTTTAGAAGGGTGAGAAACTTCCTTCCAGAAGCTGTAAAAGCTTTCTTTCAGAAGCAGAAAAATCTTCCTTCCAGAAGTTTTTTTTCTCCAGAAAATGGAGAAGCTTCCTTCCAGCAGCTGGAAAAGCTTCCTTTTAAAACTATAGAATCTTCCTTCCTCGATGGAGAAGCTTCCCTGCAGAAGCTGGAAAAGCTTCCTTGCAGAAGCTGGAAAAGCTTCCTTGCAGAAGCTGGAAAAGCTTCCTTCCAGAAATTGGAAAAGCTTCCTTGCAGAAGCTGGATAAGCTTCCTTGCAGAACCTGGAAAAGCTTTCTTCCAGAATCTTTTTCTCCAGAAGCCGGAAAAACTTCCTTCCAGAAGTTGGAAAAGCTTCCTTTTGAAAACTAGAGAATCTTCCTTCCAGAAGATGGAGAAACTTCCTTGCAGAAGCTGGAAAAGCTTCCTTGCAGAACCTGGAAAAGCTTCCTTCCAGAAATTGGAAAAGCTTCCTTGCAGAAGCTGGATAAGCTTCCTTGCAGAACCTGGAAAAGCTTCCTTTCAGAAACTGGAAATGCTTTCTTGCAGAAGCTGGAAAAGCTTCCTTGCAGAAGCTGGAAAAGCTTCCTTGCAGAACCTGGAAAAGCTTCCTTTCAGAAACTGGAAAAGCTTCCTTGCAGAAGCTGGAAAAGCTTCCTTCCAGATGTTGGAAAAGCTCCCTTCCAGAAACTGGAAAAAATTTCTTCCAGAATATCTGGATGCCATCAAAGAAAAATTTTCATTCCAAGCTTTTTGGACAAACGTTTTCAAACTTCTTTGATGAAGCATTTCAAGCTTTTTTGTAAGAAGATTCATTAGTGTATTGGATGATGAAGCTTCTCTTTGCATGACGCTCCCCAAACTTTTTACAGAAAGTTTTTCAAACAACTTGAAGGAAATTTATCAAGCTTTTAGGAGTATGCTTTCCAAACTTCTCAGAGGAAACCTTTCCTAGTTCTTCCGAAGCTTCTTGGAAAAAGCCTTCAAAGCTTCTTAGATGAAGCTTTCCAAGCTTTCTAAATAAAACTTCTTGTAAGCTCTTCTTGGATGAAGTTTTGCAAGCTTTTCATTGTTCTTGAGGGATGTACCATATGATCAGCGCTGGTCAAATATGAATTATTGTTTTATCAGGGTCCATTTATTATTTCGACAAACTTCAACCTACATGTGCACTTTTATATCCAATATCACGCACGTTTTCCTACTCACACAAAAAGTTGCATGTTGTTCTCAGTTGATCGTTATCCTATCTCATTATTAACCAGAGGAAAAAAAAACATGTTATCGTTGATCACTCTCTTGCACGCGCATGCCCTTTTACAGAATCGCACCCAGCCCACTTTACACATTCCCCATTCACTCCAAGAAATAATTATAATCAGCATTAATCGTCGTACCATCGGTGTTGAACGAAAAAAAGACGAATCGAATCATCAATTCATATGTGTACACTATCTATGCAACGTTCGGCGAAGGAATGAATGCGAAAACCAATACTCTTAATACTCTACTTGTACGACAGGGAAGCTAGCTCAACCATTAGACGCCGTCGTCATCCCCGTTAAACCGATTTGTCGCGTGTAATTATAGGTAATTGTGGATCGTGTGGGCAAAACGCTGCTGCCGAAGTGTACATTGGGAGTTTAGGAAACAATTGTCTTGAGAGATGATCGGCTTGGCAGAGAAGAATGTGCGAACGCGGGGTATTTTAAAACATGATTAAGTAATTTGAGATGAGCTCACACTGGAAATAACGACAACAAAAGCAGGAACAAAACAGCAACAAATTTTTATCCCTCGCTACCAATCTTTAATTGAATAGAGACTAGACTTAATCATCGTGCAAACATCCGCTAGAATGGCAGAACCCAATCCAGCGAAGATTCTCCACGAATCACAGCCAGCCATAAGGAATTTAAAAAAAGGAAAATTAAGGCGATAAAACACTGCTCAAAGGGCTTAATGTGCATGTAACACACAAAGAAAAGAAAATCACGCAAAACGCTAAAGATAAACGATGATGCAAACCAGGAAACAGAAGTAAGAAACATTAAAACAGTAGATTAGAACAAATTGAACTAATTGATAAGACGGCGATGGCGGAAGTGCTGAACATAACTAAGACAAGTTTAATATCTAATCATAGCAAGAATAACAAAACAAATAAAGTGGATAAAAGTAATACTTTTATGGTCAATTTTATCAGTATAAAACAAATTACGAAAAAAATCCAAACAAAAAACAAAAACGAATTATAGGAATCACCAAGTTCACTTTCGCATTCACGACGTCATTTCACACTCATCCGCATATAAAGTAAAAACTGTCGCATCGTCATGATACTGAGCACGCATTTAATGGAACCATAGGGACTTTACTCAAGATCGTACACAGTAAAAAAAACAGAACACTCTCACGCATAGCATCAACTCTTTACTGGACGCAAAAAAAAGTTAAAGAATTAGCGCAAAAATAGCAACACTCTGTATTTTCGTATAGTCGTACGTACCCCACTTTCGTATCACCCACATACAGACACACACACAAACACACACATTCTGTCACACGTGTTTATGGTATAAAAGTGAAAACATCGTAGTCTGTCGAATTTTTGTTAGATCGAACGGTTTCTTTGAAGCTTATTAGTATGGGATACGACGTCATTGTGGTATCAATCGAGCTGGTTGTAATTGTAAAACCAGACTTATCATCGCAAAACGTCTTCGTGGGATCCTTAGATATTGTCGGCAATTACCTTAAAAGTTCAAAAATTTTCATTTTAGCCGTTTCGAAAATTGTTACTTCTATTGAATCTTAAAACTAACAACTGAATCATCAACAGATGTTCAGAAGAAATCAAAATCGTAACGGTTAGGGTATATGCTGAAAGAAGTAGAGTTTTTCGGTAACTTATCAAAAAGTGGCGTAAAAATACTTTAAATCAAGAAATTCATAACGATTTCATTTTTTTAGTGAGCTGAAATTAGAGGGATTAAGCATTTTCGTCGCCAGTATCAAGGATCACACGTGATTGTGCCGTTCTCAACCATAGCATTCGCCTTCTGAACATTCTGATAGAGAGTATTCCAACCTAACCTAGTTAAGTTTAATTGGCAAACTGATTCGGAACGTTACAAAAGACACAGGACCTTTAAGTTGTAGGAAACTAACCATGAGTTCAAACGAATGGCCCATTTAGCAGTGATATCTATTTCTTTAAAAACGCATATACATTTATTCCTAACTAGTAGATTATTGAGATCAATCATTAAGACAACGGAGTTGTTTACAACCGCGGCCGATTTGATTTTGTGCATTTCGAAACTATTCCCGTAGGAAAAGTCTTCGCGGCTCTTGAACAGCTCCAACATAAACACATACACTCACACCACTCATACCTGGTATATTCCGAAGAACACGAAAAAAAACAAACTAATTACAATTATTATCGAAATTATGATTATGAAACAAGTCACAAAATATTGTATCGACAATTGTGGAAAGGAAAAAGTGCATGGAAGAATGAAGTAATGTGAAAATGGGAAAACAAAATTAGGAACAGTACAGCATAGGAAAGTAAAAATGAACTAACGAAAAAACGGTAAGAGTGAAGTTAAAGTATGATACCATCTTCACCAATGAACGAAGCATGAATGGAACCCGAAACAGCAGCAGCAAGAGCAGCGAGTGAATGCCGATTGAAATTACTTAATCTAAAACAAACACAAGCATGCAAACGTATATACAACACAATTAAACAAAAAAAAAACAGTAAATGTATGTATTCCAGGACAGACAACACTCATGACTTAGCAAACAAACAAGCAGAATCAGAGCTGGGAAGCGAATCAGCAATGTTCGCTGCAAGCCCGAATGTTATATTATTAAACGACTAAGTATATAGTTGAATTTGGATTCCATTTCATATATTAAACATACCTACATTTATTATAGCAGTATATTGATTAAATTCAACAAACACACGACCCACTAATGGTCGACAGCAAGCGAAACAAACACACGTAAATCATTCTTTATTGCCCTTTCCTAGGAATGCCTTTTATTTAGTTATATACATATATATTTACATTATTATTTCTCTTATTGTATTATGTTCTCTTACACTTTCTTGCAAAAATTTATACTCTGATTACAGTTAGTAAAAATTAAGGGAAAGCAAACAAAAAATATTTTAAAAACCGATAAGCATACATAATTTTTGAAATGCAATAAAAAGTAAATAAATTATTGATATTCAAAATAACAAATGGGTGTGGCTTTATTTGCGTCCGAATTTCCCTCTTACGATTAATTTTAATACCAGGCTTAGCAGAGAACGGTACACGTAAGCACGATCAGCTTAATTTAACGCAGAAAAAAAAAACATTACGAAAAAATGTGGTAGACGAGGTGCAAAACAGTATGGAACAAAACGATATGCGACGATTTTATGAAACTGTGACCGGCGTGCGGTGAAAGAAAGCGCCATCTTCAACCATGTACAACGACCAAAACGGTAACATGTAGCCAAATAAAACGATGATGGTTGTCAGGTGGAGGGAAGGCTTCGAAAGATTGATGAATGATGAGTTGAACAGTGTCTGGGTTGCATTCCCAGTCGGACCAAGCGAGATCTTTCGCAATAAAAATTTCTTTGACTTCCCAGGGCATACAGCATCATCGTAGCTAACGACTATAGTGTTTGATCCGTTGATTCTTTTGCATGCTCCTGCGGGAGCGGACGATGCAATTAGGGCCTATTCACAAATTGCATAACGCTGAATGGGGTGGGTGCCCGTAAGATGTTACAGTTCATACAAAATTTGAAAAACTTTCATACAATATCCGTTACAAGGGGGTGGATGGGTGTCAAAAATGGTAATTTTTGGCGTTATGAAATTTATGAAACCCATAGGATCAATCGTGTTCGACGCGTCGCAGCGTTCACGTATTCCAGTAAAAAAGTATTACAAATCCCATTGGTAGTGTTTGATCTTTTGATCGTGTCGCTTGCACTTGTGGCATTCATAAAGATTATCGAACGACTTCTTTAATAATGCTAAATTCAAACTAGAGCTGATATTACGTAATATAAGCTAGCAAATAATATAAGCAGTGAAAACTAGATGTATGATTTCTGATATCAAGAGAGCTTATATTACATAATATCAGCTGTAGTCTAAAGTGACCAGACGTCCCGGATTTTCCGGGACAGAGCAATTTTTAACATGACAGTACAGTGTCAATATTTTTTATTTCAGTTAACCTAATATGTAGAACATGTCTAAGATTGAATATGAATGTAAATTACACATCAAACATAGGCAGCGCCATATTGGGTATGAGATCTGACAAGCGTCCCGGATTTTTTCCGGGACACATCTGGTCACATTACTGTTGTATGAACGAAGTATAAGGCGTGAATACCTTATGGATCGTATCGCCAATAAAAGGTGCCTCCCAAATCCTTACTTTAACCCACTAACTCAGCATCCTTTCCATGACAATTGTGGAGATGCAGAGGTATACTCGATTTCTAGAAACAATCTAACTAACATTCCTTCTCTTCCCGATGACTGCAAGGACGTGACTGACACCACTTACTTGATACTTGATGGGCTACAATCCGCTACGTTGAATCTACGCCGAATGGATAATTCTTCTCCACTGGGCTCGGTCCTGACCCCAGCAACACACATGTTATAATTGAGTATTATCAACTGATATATAACCAAAACCTCTTTTAACGACCTGGATTCATGGCCGTATAGAGCAACCGGAAGGAATTTTGTTTTCGTCTGCAGGCTACGGGATTTAAGCTGGTTACGGAGCCCGTAAGAAGCCCTATTCGCAGCTGCAAGAGCTGCCTTTTCACCTCGCGGGTAACATCATTATCGCACGACACTAGAGTACCGAGATACACAAATTCTTCCACTACTTCAAATGTTTCACCACCCAGCACCACTTCACTACCAACGTCACGATTGGAACCACGCTGTCTACCAGCGATCATGTTCTTAGTTTTGCTGGTGTTGACGGTAAGTCCAATCCTCGCTGTCTCCCTTTTAAAAGTCACGAATGCCTCTTCTACGGCTCGACAATCAATTCCGATTATATCGATATCGTCCGCAAAACCCAGGAGCATATGCGACCGGGTAACGATGGTACCGCTTCTTTGCACGCCCGCCCTCCTTATAGCTCCTTCGAGAGTTGAACAAAAGGTTCGGAAGCTCATCTCCTTGCTTCAATCCATCTAAGGTTACGTAGGAGGTTGAAGTCTCATCCGCAACCCGCACACTTGATTTCGATCCATCCAACGTTGCACGAATCAGTCTAATCAGTTTCGCCGGAAAACCGTGTTCTACCATTCTACATAAAACGGAAATGTCCCCAAAGAGGCCCTCGTGGAACCTGTGCTAGGAGATCTAGAGTGGCCACATCTGTTTGTACCGGGGTTTTTCTTCTTTTATTGACAACCCAAGCAACCAATAGTTCGGATAAAAGGGCATGTTTTGGCTTAATCAGCTCACTTTTTAAGTAGTTAACCGAACTTTACAGTTTACATAAAGTTCATTTAAGTTTGAATGTTACCTTCAAGTACAAAAGAAGTTCAGTTCAAACTTGTTCTGAACTTTCAAGTTCATAAGTTACTCTTTTGAGAATGAAGTTCATTTAATATCCATGATGATCTCTTAATCAGCGAAAAAGTTTCACTGAAACTAAATTTATACCAAGAGTGAACTATGGAGTTCACTGCTTAAGGGGGCAGGATCCGTCATTGATTTCGGAATTTTCAAAAGCAGTTTTTTCGTTCAAAATCAAGAAAATTTACAGGAAAATGTGTTCACTGTATTCTATTCTCCAATCGAAACACAAAGAACACATTTTCATCGAATAATTTTCAATTTTGAACAGAAAAACTGCTTTTGAAGTTTCGATGATGACGATGATTACGATGACGGAGCGTTGATCGTTAAGTACAATCCGAACTATTGGTTGCTTGGAAAGTTTTCCCGAATTCGTGAAAATTGAGACGTCGCACGGTATGTTTTCGACAAAAAACGGAAATGTCTTCAAAGAGGCCCTGGCGGAACCTGTGTCAGGAGCTCTGTAGTGGCCTAATACATCTAAGGATATTTAGTGTATTCTTCCTCTATTGACTATCCCGAATGCAAGAAGATTGAGACCGCGCACGGTATGTTTTGGGCATAAAACGGAAATTTCCCCGAAGAGGCCCTCGTGGAACCTTTGCCAGGAGATCTGGAGCGGCCAAATCCGTTTGTACCGGGGTTTTTCTTGTTTTATTGACATGTTCTCCCAAATTCATGAAGATTGGGGAAATGTCCCCAAACTGGCCTTGGCGGAACCGGCTACGATGTTCCGGAACGGTCCACTTATTCAAATTATGTTGAAATGATGACAATCGACCATTATCTCACGTTTTACATAAAAACTTTAGTATTGTAAGTGAAATAAATAAAAAAAATAATCACATTTCCCAAATTTGGCACCCTCGTGACCCCAGTACAATCCGGAATATCTCCGGCATGGTTCCGAATTCAGCATTCTCCATTTATGACAAATAACTGAAACCTTTTTAAAGTAAACTGACGGTGGTTTAAAAAAAAATGAATGGAAATGGACGAAATGGCAGCTATTTGAAAATGCCTTGTCAGAGGTCGGTAACGTAAAGGTTAATCTCCAACGGTATCTCAGCTAGAGGCCAACCTCTTTTTTCAAGCATGCAAACTGTGTCACCAGCCCACTTGAGTTTGCCTGTAGGTAATAATAATATCAACACTTTTCTTCCGATTTGAAAAATGCTCATTTGAAAACACAAGCACTGACACGAGAGCAATAAAAAGTCTATGACTCACACAGGTTTAATCAATTTTGTCACACTTTTTAGCTCGCTGTTCTGATTTTTATGGAATTACATACATTGCATATGTACAAATACACCGAAGTAATAGAAACAAATAAAGCAAAAAATCGTGTATCTTAACTTTTAAAGAATTTCATTACGTTAGTGACTATGCAGAACGCAATTTATTGTGTTAGATATTCTGTAAGACGTTCGTTTTTTTTTATTTGATCCAACATTCTATACTTACAAAATTGTAATCAAAGATACGGGTCCCATAAACTTATTAAAATTTTCCTTACTAGCCGATTCTGTGAATTTCCTAACTATACCCTGGATAATCCTCATGGGACTCATAGTTTATAGAGCACATTTCAGAAATTTCAACGGATTCTGGAGGATGTCTGGAGATTCCTAGTGGACATCCCGAGAAAGTGTAATTGGTTATTGGGAATGCTGTGCGAAATCTGGTGATTCCTAATAAACCTTAAGATTGCTAGGACATCCTGTGAATTCTTAGCGATATTTTGAGTATTTCTGGGGATATTTAAAAGCTTTCCGGCGAAATTTGGAGAGTATTAGTGGTAGCCTGAGAATAATAAACTTTTGAAAATTTTCATAGGAGACTTGGACATTTTAAGCAATATCATAGTGGAATCTTAAGATATCAAATCATATCGGAATACTAAGCAAGATCCAGAGAATGATAGGTGGGATATATGCAATATCCTTCAGTGTTATGCAAATTTCAAATAAAAATTCTTATTTCAAATAAAAATGATAAGAAGCGTACACCCGATTCTGTTTTTGCACGGGGGATGCGTACCGTGCAAAACAAGTTTTCAGTTCAAATTTTCAAAAACCGCGCAAAAAAAGTAACACCATTTCTCGACGTTTCATGCAAAAATAAGGTTTCGGCGGAAAAAATGTATGGAAACTTTTTTTGCACGGCCGTGTAAAAAACAAATCCGCGCAAAACAGAATCGGGTGTACTGCCCTTCTACGCCTACTTACAGTTTTACATTTGAACGCGTTCAGTTTGCGTACCAGTTCCTATTTTTGAACGAGGGATCAAGTAGGCTTGAACATTGATCAGTTCAAAAAGTTGAACCCATGTGAGCTGAAAAGTGAACGCGGATTAAAACTGTTTCCAAGGCTAAACACATTTCAATGCGAAAGTCGTACAAAATATGCTAAGGGACATTGATGGTTTCATCAATTCGGAATGATATGAATTCAACATAGTTTGATGTATTTATTTCGTATTTGTAGCTGCAGTGTGCATTTTGATGTGAACGGGGCGTTCATGAGCATTGTCAGAACTTTGCACGAAAATTCAATGTTTGCTGCGTTCTCGTTCAAAAATGGAACGTGTTCAGTTCACTTTCGGCTTGCGTTCAGTTAAAATGCATCACTGCCTATTTGCCCCATGTTCTATGCAAACCTTATGGACCGCGGGAAATATATGCGTTAAACGGCAGCTTATTTGCGTATTCTACGAAATAACGAGTCACATTTATGGATCATGTTGTAGTTGTTTTTGTTTGCCCCTTTGACTGCATTTAGTTATTCGTTATGGAATGCTTTAGTTTGTAAGAAAGATAAAATGTAAGAGTCATTCTTAGCTTACCGATTTTTTTTTCAAATTTTATGCTAGAGCCTAAAACTCAAGCTGATTTTAAACGTTCATTAACTCAAAGACGTAAAGAATATAGTATTACCACAGATAATAGATGTTTATGCTAGAACAAAAATCTTCTGAGAACTAAATATTCAAACTAAAACACGTTGAAAAGGTTTAAAGAAAATTTAATATCCAGTCATTGAACAAAGGTCACTTATGCGATTATTGATTTCACATGGCCCACAAAAATAATAAAATTTATTTAGATATTTAATATCTAGAACGTATGCCACAATTAACATTACGGGGCTATACAATAACCGTTTTGATTCATATTACGGACAGCTTTAAACTCCGGACACGCTACTTTGTATGGGAAACATTTCACACGAAATGTTTCAATTTTTGCCATTCAAAAGTTCTCACTTTCGAGGCTCGTTTTAATAAGCTTTTCACATAAATATCTATGCAAATTTATAATGCCCAACTGACTTAGACGTCTATTCAGTGGTTTGACGATTTCAATTGATGATTCGATTGTTCTATTAATGATTGTCATGAGCTGTCCGGAATATGAATCAAAGTTTCTGGAATATGAGGCAAAAGTTAGGAAGCGTCCGGAATAAGAAACATGAAAAGGCCACACATTTCGATTAATTTAAAATTATTCAAGTTGCGGAAGCGTATTCTTTACCCACCATTCGGAAGTTAAGGGTTTCCGGCGCTCGATAATGGTAAGGAATCATACAGAATTATTTATTTTGTATGTTCTATGTTGGGTTAAACTTCACTGAGGCCTTAAGTGTCCGTAATATGATTCAAAACGGTACACGGGAAAAAAATCTGTAGTAAAAACTACTATTTTAGCTGACTACGCCCATTCTTAAAATTACCATGGAATTTCAGCACAAATTACTATGTTTCTAGTACCACCCACCACATTGCCGGTACATTTGACGAAAACCATATTCGACTATCTGATTTCGACTACAGACATGGTAAAATCGAGCGCATTTCTAGTCTGCTGAAAATTGCCGGTGCGAGCGCATAACTTAACCCCCTAAACTGAAAATTTCGACTTTGTTGCCAAAAACGGAATCCCACTGTACCATCCTACACGGAGAAAATAAAAAATACTAATTAGTATGAGATTTATTGTTCTCCCAACATCATTCCCTTTTAATCATTGAGAAACTTAAAAATTAATTGTCAAAATATTATGTTTTATACTTTTCCATGCTTAACCATGAATTATTTTTAGACGTGCATATGCGGAGAATCATGCTACTCTTGGGACTTAACCAAAATAATTTTGTCTTAGTTTGCTCTACAGTATCCTATTGCAATCCCGTCGCGTTCAAGAACTTCGGTGGTTTCCCGAATAGCACGCGTTCTGAGAAGTTTGATCTTAAATATTAAACTCATAGTCGAAGTTCCTTCGCGTGAAAGTTATTTAAAGTTAAATAAGAATGTGGAAAAAGTTCCCTACACAATTTGCTCCACAGCAAACCATCCGCGACCGCCACCAGCGGCGGGGGCTCAACTTTAATAAATAAAAAAAACGTAGTGGTAGCAATGAATATGAAGGTAAGTTCGTACTGTCGAGATACTTCACGGTATTATTTAATCATTATGTCTAACTTTTTTAATTTAATTCTCCAGAAGAGCTCCATTGCGATCGTCGGGAGTTTTCCGGACAGATGTGTGGGAAGAACAGCTGCAAGCTTGTGGATAATGAATCTTGCTCGAAGTGGCGCATAAGTGGAAGTGATCTGAATTAAAATCAACGATGATCATCAAATGCAATATAATGAGACCCTTATCACACACTTTTTCATGATTTTACTGAAAATAAATGCGCTTCATGCGAATATTAATTGTTGTTTCATTTTTGTTTGTTTTTGTTCACAACAAAAGAAAATGGTAAATGTTATTGATTGTACAGGATTATAGATCTTTATGCATGAGTTAAATAATTCACGAAAAATCATTTCCGGATATAAAATCTGTTTATACTAACCAAACTTAATGCGTCAAAATGCATTACAATGAGTGAATAGACCGAATATGGTTTTAGAATGGTATTTAAGCCATTTAGTATAATATTTTCTTAGCGTGTAAATGATTCGGAATGTCAAAAATCTTGTGTTTATGGAAAGTGCTTGGTGAACTTTTAAGAAAACCGCCATTTTCATGCCAAACTGAAGGTGGTCCGTCTTACTCCGGCGGGCGCCCTTACTCCATCTTCCCCTACAATTACAATAACAATAAACGGTGTGGAGCAAAAACGATAATTTGAACCACCCTACCAACAGACCACCCTGACACAAAAATATACTTATTAAATTTTGGCCGATGAGGCTATCATGAAACACTTCATGAAGCAGACACTTGAAAAATATTATTTAGATGTTCTTGTTGACTTAGGGCGATTTAGAAACGGTATTAACGAATAAAAGTTGGGTTATGTTTCGTAAAATTTGGAAATTGCTGTCATCTAAATAATGTAAAATTTGTCAAGATTCTAGCACAGATAACAGATGTTTATGCTAGAACAAAAATCTTCTGAGAACTTGTGTAAATACTCAAACTAAAACTCGTTGAAAACACTAACGCTGCCACACAACGTATTGCTGCAATCAGTGGAGAATATAAGTATCTTGAAATGTTTCATATTCACCACATACATCACCATGGGAACTTAGCGATAACAGCGCCACCACGATATTGCTACTTGTGTTGCCACTTAAAATAACCATTCCTAGCGTAACATTTGAAAAGGGCCTAACTGCAAAATGTAAACAAACTTGATTATTCATTATTCGTATCATTTTTTACGTAAATTACTCCTACATACTCTTACGGGCATGCAAAATGCATTATTAATGGTAATTTTATTCAAATTTAAAAGGGCCTATCTGAAAATGATAAAACTAAGAGGGCCTAACTGGTCATAAAAGGGCCTAACTGAAAATTTCCATCAAAATCAGATTGGCCCTTCCGTGCATTTTTAATTTTACTCCATATTTTTCAATATTTAGCCATTGTATAGTGTTTTTCTCACATAATGCAACCTAGTGAAATATTTGAAAAGGGTCTATCAGCATAACTTCAAAATTGAGAAATGCTCGATTGAAGATTCTGTAACATATTGATTGTTACTATTTTGAACTCATTGCTATCTAATAGTTTTAAACTTTTGTTCGACACTCATAGTCTATTACTGGGCCACGTAACGTTTTAAATCTAACATAACATAAAAACTAGTAAAAAATGTTGAATTCAAACATCATCGGCAGATAGGCCCTTTTACGAGCCTTCAAACCAGTTAGGCCCTTTCAATTAGGCCCTTTAATTGAACATGGTTTCAGTTAGGCCCCTCCAGTTAGGCCCTTTTATTTAACATAGTTTCAGTTAGGCCCTTTTGGAATTTGTTAATTTTATTGATTGTTGAATAGATTTTCAAAGTTTTAGAACAAAATCAATCGATTATGTGAGAAAATCAACATTGAATATTGAAAATTCTTTATTGAAGATTCAGTACTATATTGATTATTCATATTTCAAACCCTTTCTCCTATTTACTAGTTTTATACTTGTGTTCGACACTCATAATAGTCTACTAGGTGGCCCATAACGTTTAAAATCTTAAATAACAAAACAACTCGTGAAAATGGTTGAATTCAAACATCATCGGCAGATAGGCCCTTCTACGAGTCTGCAAACCAGTTAGGCCCTTTCAGTTAGGCCCTTTGATTGAACATGGTTTCAGTTAGGCCCCTCCAGTTAGGCCCTTTTATTAAACTTAGTTCCAGTTAGGCCCTTTTGGAATTTGTTAATTTTATTGCTTATTGAAGTGATTTTCATAGTTTTTAAATAAAATAAAGCGAGAGAAAAACAATGTAATAGCTAAATGTTTGATATTCTCGGTTGAAGGTTCAGTACCTTATTGATTATATCTATTTCAAACCCATTCACTTTTTTACTTGTTTTATACTTGAGGGCCTTCCTTAGCAGAGCAGTTTAAGCCCGCGGCTACAAAGCAAAGCCATTCTGAAGGTATCTGAGTTCCATTCCCGGTCGGTCCAGGTTTTTTCGTAATGGAAATTTCCTTTACTTTCCTGAATATAGAGTACCTTCGTACTTGTCACACGATATACGAATGCGAAAATGGCAACTTGTCAAAAAAAAGCTCTCAGTTTATAACTGAGGAAGTACTCATTGAACACAAAGCTTAGAAGCAGGCTCTGTCCCAGTGAGGACGTAATGCCAAGAAGAAGTATAAGAAGAATTTTTGCAGGGCTGTTACAAAAACAAACGAATGTGTTTATGTGAAAATCGCGACTTTTGGAACTCGATCCACAACTAGAGGCAACAAATAAAAATTAACAAATAAAAATTATTCAACATTTTTAATGTAATTGATTTTTTTCAGAATAAAGGGCCTAACTGGTTTGAAGATTCATTGAAGGGCCTAACTGCTGATGATATTTGAATGCAACCATTTTCACGAGTCGTTATGCTATTTGAGATTACTAACGTTCTGGGCCACGTAATAAACCATAATGAGTGTCTAACACAAGTTTAAAACTAGTAAAAAAAAGTAAATGGGTTTGAAATATCAATAATCAATATGTTGCTGATTTTGTATAGAATAGTTTCCAATATGTAGCTTGTATGATATTGTGTTGTTTTCTCACATAATCATTAAATTTTGTCGAACAATTATGCAAATCACTTCAATAATCAATAAAATTAGCAAATTCAAAAAGGGCCTAACTGGTTTGAAAATTCGTAAAAGGGCCTATCTGCGGATGATGTTTGAATTGAACTATTTTTACAAATTGTTGTGCTATTTCAAATTCAAATCGTTGTGAGCCACGTAATAGACCATTATAAGTGTCGAACACAAGGGGTTATCCGAAAATGACGTCCATCAATTGGGGCCTCCTCCAATGGGGGGATGTACGAAAATGTGACAGTGCATGGATTGGGTATGGGCCCATTCACAAATTTCATAACGCTGAAGGGGGTGGGTGGGTGTCCTCGTTATGTTACGGCTCATACAAAATTTGGATAATATTCATACAAAACGCGTTACAAGGGGGTGGGTGGGTATCGAAAATGGCCATTTTTGGCGTTATGAAACAAACCCTATTAGAAAAAGGTAGAGGGGGTAGAAGGGTTCTAGAAATCCCGAAAAACGATGGACGTCATTTTTGGATCTTCCCCAAGTATGAAACTAGTAAAAACCGAATGGGTTTGAAATAGGAATAATCAATATGGTACTGAATCTTCAACCGAAAATTTCCAATATATAGCTATTATATAGGATTTTTTTCACATAATCGCTAAATTTTGTTCAAGATTTATGCAAACCAATTCAAAAATCAATAAAATTAGCAAATTATAAAAGGGCCTAACTGAAACCATGTTCAATCAAAGGGCCTAACTGAAAGGGCCTAACTGGTTTGAAGATTCATAAAAGGGCCTATCTGCCGATGATGTTTGAATTCAACAATTTTCACGAGTTGTTGTGTTATTTGAGATTAGAAACATAATGGGCCACGCAACAGACTTTAATGGGTGTCGAACACAGGTATGAAACTAGTAAAAATGCGAATGGGTTTAAAATAGGAATTATAAATATGGTACGGAATCTTCAATTGAGAATTTCTCAATGTTTACGTTTTGCAGATAGGCCCTTTTCAAATGTTACGCTAGATTCATTGTGTTACACAGTTTTACAATCGAACTTAAACATCTGTTATCTGTGATTCTAGTAAAAAAAACAGTTTTCCTATTGGTGATTTGGCGCAAAACTTAATTTGGTCATGCGACATATGTCGATATCTGTGTTTCAACGGGTGAACTATCAATGTGATGCCATTTGTTTACTCAACCCACGGTTGTTTTGTTGCGCTCTACTAAAACTCATTTTTTCTGGCAAAAAAAACACTTAAGCCTGATTCGCTGCTGACAAGTAATTTCTCGGCCTATCTTAATGCATGGGAAATTTCTGCAAGGAATCGATCAAGAACGCGGTTTTAACCCTGATTTGCTGCTGAACAGGAACCGCTAAAGAAATTTATCGTTGATTCCTTGCAGTAATTTTCTACAGCGACTCCCGTTTGAACTGTCATCTCTTTTCAACTGCGTACTGCGATCAGAAAAAAGCGCTTCCTTGATCGATTCCTTGCAGAAATTTTCCATGCATCAATATTGCTGTGTGCATTTGAAACGCAAATATCAAATGCGGGAACACCAAATGCGGTAAGATTTTCTACAAGAAATGCGATGTCAAAGATAGATTTTTCTTGCTAGGTCGGCGGTGATTTTGAAAAACGTTGCTAGGTGTCCTTTGATTGTTTTGTTTTACCGCATTTGGAGGACGTTTAGTCAAAATTCGCATCTCAAACGCAAACAGCAATATAGGCCAAGAAGAGATGTCGGTTCAAACGGGAGTCGCTGTTGAAAATTTCTGCAAGGAATTGGCGAGAAATTTCTTCAGCGATTCCTGTTCAGCAGCAAATCAGGCTTTACTAGTGGTAAAACATGGATCGAACAGGTGAGAAATTTCAATTTATGAATGGTGGTGCATAAGTCGCGATCGAAATAAAGTTGTTTACTAGAAAATTTCTTCGAAATAACTGCGTGGTTACATTGAGGTTATGAACCTTTCATTTAATAAATTTTCAGCTGTGTGCCGGAATCCCATCGATTTCAATATAAAGCTCCTCGATTTATTGGATTACGTAGGAGATTCTGTCAGGCCTATCAAAGAGGGATCTGCTGTGTATGATGCTAAACATGTAGCTTGCATTGGATACACCAACAGAACTGACCAAGAAGTTTACATTAAAGGCTACGTAACCCAATCATCGCACCCAGGCCACACACCACACGAAATTAATTTGAAAATTACAAATACTGTTTCCGGATGGATCCTGTGCTGTTCATGTAAAGCAGAAACAGTTCGTTGCAAACATATCGTGGCCTGTTTGCTTCATCTCAATCGGTAAGTCTGTTAGCATAATAAACATTCTATAATAAATAACTTGTTAATAAATCTTCGAGCTGTTTAGTAGAATACCTATAAGTAGATGAAAAAACCGAATTTAGTACTATACCATTTAATTCCACTAGAGTTTGTATCCTTTGACAGATACGCGTATTTCGACCTCAACTGTAAGGCCGTCTTCAGTGTCGTGTACTAGACTCGACTTTGTGTCTAGTACACGACACTGAAGACGGCCTTACAGTTGAGGTCGAAATACGCGTATTTCGACCTCAACTGTAAGGCCGTCTTCAGTGTCGTGTACTAGACTCGACTTTGTGTCTAGTACACGACACTGAAGACGGCCTTACAGTTGAGGTCGAAATACGCGTATCTGTCAGAGCATACAAACTCTAGTGAAATTAAATGGTATAGTACTAAATTCGGTTTTTTCATCTACTCAAATAACTTGTGTTTGAATAAATACTATTCATTGATCTGACCAAGTGGAATACATGTCCTGTACGGAACGGATACATGCAGCCTATAAAGTGCTTTCCCAGATCATCTTCCGCCGTCTATCGCCACTGGCAAGCAGATTTGTTGGAAGTTATCAAGCCGGATTTGTGGACGGGCGATCGACGACAGACCAAATCTTTATGTTGCGGCAGATCTTCCAAAAGTGTCGCGAATATCAAGTCCCTACGCACCACCTATTCATTGATTTCAAAGCGGCCTATGATACCATCGACCGCGAAGAGCTATGGAAGATTATGGACGAGAACGGTTTTCCCGGGAAACTGACTAGACTGATCAAAGCTACGATGGATAGTGTACAGTGCTGTGTGAAGATATCGGGTGCTCTATCGGACCCGTTTGAAACACGCAAAGGACTTCGACAAGGCGATGGTCTTTCCTGCCTCCTGTTCAATATTGCGCTAGAAGGTGTTATGAAACGGGCGGGCTTCAACATGCGGGGCACGATCTTCAATAAATCCAGCCAGTTCATTTGTTTCGCTGACGACGTGGACATTGTCGGAAAAACGTTCCAGGTGGTTGCTGAACAGTATACCAGGCTGAAACGTGAAGCAGATCGGGTTGGATTGAAGGTAAATACGTAGAAGACGAAATATCTGCTGGCTGGAGGAACCGAGCGCGATAGAGCTCGCATAGGCAGACGCGTGACGATCGACGGGGATGAGTTCGAGGTGGTGGACGAATTCGTCTACCTCGGATCATTGATAACGTCGGATAACAACTGCAGCAGAGAAATTCGAAGACGTATCATCGCCGGAAGTCGTGCTTACTATGGACTCCACAAGACCTTGCGGTCTGGTAAACTTCACTTCCGTACTAAGTGTACCATGTACAAGACGCTAATAAGACCGGTAGTCCTCTACGGGCATGAGACGTGGACAATGCTCGAAGAGGACCTGCAAGCGATAGGAGTTTTTGAACGACGTGTGCTTAGGACGATCTTCGGCGGAGTATGTGAGAACGGCGTATGGAGGAGAAGAATGAACCACGAGCTTGCGCAACTCTACGGTGAACCCAGTATCACGAAAGTCGCCAAAGCTGGAAGGGTACGATGGGCGGGACACGTTGTGAGAATGCCGGACAACAATCCCGCAAAAATGGTGTTCAACTCAAATCCGGCCGGTACAAGACGAAGGGGAGCGCAACGAGCTAGGTGGTTTGACCAAGTGGAGCAGGATCTTGGAAGTGTGTGGCGATCGAGGAATTGGAGGTTAGCAGCCATGGACCGAGTTAGTTGGCGTAACATTGTGGCGCAGGTCATGTCTTGAAGGACGTAGCGCCAGCAAAAGTAAGTAAGTACGGTACGGATACGACGGATACCAAGCAAGCACACGGAGAATACCAAAAACCCATATTTGAGTATTTTTTAACTTACTTTTGAGTTATTTTTCTCTCCCTATTTCATTCGCTCCTTCTATTGTTGTCAGAGAGCGAAGAGCAAAACAACCCAAAAACCGAACCACAGACAAACAGACGTCACACTCTCATCATTGGCCATCGACAACCTTTTTAACGGTCGGTTCAAAAATATGGTAGGTGGCCGATCCACCACCCGCAGCGCTCGCATCGTTTTTGTTCGTGTTCGACGTTTGCACACTACACTCTGAAAAATATCTAAACTATATAGTTTAAAAGCCACTCTAAATCGCTATTTGCCTGGTTGGGTCTAAGCCCCGTATAGGTGCAGACTATACAGGCTTATTTATCCTGAGCATAAACTGACGCTAGTATAACTCCACCGCATCAATGCTTTTTATAGCATGCTACCGAATTCCCCGACATTGCTACAAATATAAACAAAGAGGAAAACATTGAAAAAAATCAAACTCCCCGTTTTTATTTTATTATCTTTAAAACACATGGAAATGAAATCAGTAGTTTGCACTTAACATTAAGACCCATGCCTTATTTCAGATAACTAAAATTTTGATTCTGCGTAGTCTGCCGTTCACAAAACTTCCGAGCCGCTCGTATTTAATTATCCTGCAAATATTCAATAGCATCCAGATCCGAAATGATGGATTCTTCTCATGTTTCTGCTTTCTGGACCGTGTTTTCTGCATTGAAGTAGTACTCCATGACGCTGTTTCCGTTTTGCAGGTGCAGACACTCGGTGTTTTCGAGCTTTTCTGAAATAAATGAAGGAAGAAAAATTAAACTGAGATGAAGGGAATTTAAACTTGTATTACATTTCTTACCTGCCAAACAGTTCCTAGCCATTCGCCATTCGATTGATTCGCAATTTCTAATGAAAAGCAGTCCACTTTTGAGAATTTTCTAATGATAGTTAATCGAATAGTAGACAAATTAATGAAACGAATTTCGCGAGTCAAGCCGTCTTCACCGACATTTTTGTTTTTGTGAACATCTGCGGTCGCTAAAATACACTGATAAAAATAGTTTTGTGGAAGTCCAGCTTAGTTTAGTTTATTATACCAAAAATGTATACCACTTAAACTGAGCCTAGTGTATTCTTTAAGTATGACAAAAATGTATGAGTTTTAAACCGCTTATGATTTCTATTATTTCTGAGTGTACCACCATCTGTTGGCCTATCGGCCAAACACACGAATTTTAGCATTGGGCGTACATGTCCTCGTGACTATGATTTTGATCGAAATTTGCTCTTAGTGTTACGTCTGTTTGTCTGTGACCGAACCTTTGTGCGTTACCTCAAATTAGAGTAAGTGGCACAGTACTGAAAGTTGAGTTATTTGATCTGCCGATTGAGTGAAAAGAACTTAGCCTGTAGGTATTTTTTCGCATACACTGAAATGAATTTTATTGTAGAAACTACTGAATCCATGGTAAAATTAAGAACTGCACCAACGATTTTCAACCGACTACATTAATCTGTTAACTCTACCAAGCCATAGTCAACATCACTACACAATAAAATATCTTTGGTTTATTTAACCACAGTTGCAGTATTTTTGATTAGAAACATTCTAGATTTGACCAGTTTGGCATCATACTTTTAACCACACTGTGTTGTACGGTGGGTGTCGTGGATTGAAATACAATGCTTTGTAGTGGATGTTACTATTGACATGGTCACATTTACTACCCTGCTCAGTGATTTGTACCAGAGTATAGTAAACTTAACAGATTTTTGTAGTCGGTTGAAAATCGTTGGTGCAGTTATTAATTCTACCATGGAATCGGTAGATTATACAACAAAATTTGGTTGCGTGTAGCTGCAAATGAAAACAACTTCTACCCCATCAACTCAAAATTAGGTTAACGCACGAACCCCCGGAATTGAGTGGAATGAACTCACTTTTGAGTACTTCATTTTCTCCGTGTACTTTGTGTCAATCTTTTTTCCCGTGCATTATGATGATTACTCGATGAAGGGCAAGAGCAAAGAGAGTAAACAGCACGCAAAGTCAAAAGTGGTGAAGTCAGCCGAACAATCCGCCTGTCATTTCGTTGCGGAGAAAAAAGTAACTTTTAGGTGTAAAAACTTAAATTTTTATCGTTTAAAATACTACCGTTCTGAAGTTCGCGTGTTCAACTTTGTAAAGTGGTAAAAATTCTTCGCAATCGAGTGAGATTTGTGGGAAAAAATACCGTTTTCAATTTTTGGACTACACCTGAAGAACGGGAGTGAAGCTCCGAATCGTCAAAAGGATCATTGCGAGAGACGGAGAGAGATAGCGATCTGTTGTTTTTTGGTTTGTAACTGTGTTGGTGTGATGGACCGCACTCTTTCGTTTGAATCGTAACAAAACAGAGAGAACTTTCAAAGTGTTCTTATAAGATTCCGATTTATTGCTGACTGTTCTTGTCCAGATTCGAGACTAATTGCGACAAAATGGAATAGTGTTGAATCTAGCTGAGAAGAATTGTGTTTTACTGCAAATTGGATGATTTATTTGCGTGTTCATGTTGTGCAAAGTGGTTCCTGTTCGAAAAAGTTAAATAAGTAGTGTTTGTGGTCACTATTCCCTGGTTGCATCGAATCAAGTTCCTCTGTGGGAACAATCCGGTCGATCGACCTTCAAGTTAATGACTGGGGAACTTGTGAGTCTGTGTGTTGCTCGTTCAAAGCATAGTACAAAATAGATTCGATTTTCTCCCATCGTGAGGCAGAAAATTATTCAAGTGCCGAAAGTGAACTAACTTTTCCTGCCCCGTGGGGAATCATATCCGGATGGTGTTTTGGGTTTTCTAAGCGAGCACGGTAATGAGCACCGCCAGGCCCCGTTTGGTGCACACGAGGAAAATCCAGCCTACATCGTCGCCCTCGAAGCGAGCCAAAAGCGGCCTCACCGAGGAGGAATCGTCATCTTCGCCATCGTCCCCGACCAGTGGCGAAAGTGTTTTTACTATGGCCGAAACGACGGCTGGCGGCGGAATGGTGGAACCCAACGAGGAAGGGGGAGACCAACCGCCGACCAAGTTTACGGAAGCGGATCTGCAAGCCATCAAGCTGACGAGTGACACGTTGAAGGTAAGAAGATTCTGATGATGATGAGAGCGCAACTTGTGGTGGCAGTGGGAAAGGGCCACAAACAGTTATCGATTATGTGGGTGTGGGAAGAAGTTTTTTTTTTCCTTTGGCGAGATGACACATCAGAGCGATACAGCTGACAGGGCTGATGGCGAGTGGGAATATAGGCCTATTCACATGACGTCTCAAATCAGCTGATCGGAAAGCACTTTGACAGTTCTTCTATGAAAATGACAGCCTCGTGTTAGCACCGGTCCTCCACCGATGTAAACAAATGCATAGACGGATCTGTCACATGAAAAGGCCTATTATAGGTTGAGTTTTGTATAAACAAGCCATTTATTTACAATATTATTACTGGACAAAAATAGCTAAAGAAAAACTACTATTATTTTGAGCGGTTTCTTCTGGTGCTTAACTTTTTAACCAGTAGTGTGAAAAACTGCATACCTATTTTGTGATATTGAAGTTAGGGATTTTTGTAGTTCTCTGCCAAAATTTCATGATGATTGTTCACAAGGAAATAAAGTTACAGTATGCCAAAATTGAGCATTTTGTATGAAAATCGTCTTTTACTACTTTCACTGAACACAACTGTAGCTCATTTGTGGTAACATTTTCAAGGGGGCATTCAGTGTCACTATTTGGAACAATAAATGTTTTAAAATTTAAAATTTTTAGTCACCAAAATCACTGTCCGACCGCTACCAGCCCTGAGCTGAACAGTAAAAGTAACGCGACTGGAAAGTGAGGAGAGCCCATTTCGGAGCCGCGAAAAGTAAACAATATTGACTCGCTTTGCATCCGGAGGGCACCGGATGCTGCGAGCGTTACCGAGAATAAATTATTCTGGAGCCGTTTCAAGACAAGCGGGTTCCATTGATTGCCTCAAATTTCATTGGTTTGCATCAGAGGAAGAGCACTTCCCGACTGAAGAAGAATTGCGGTGTGGAATAAACAGAGTGCCTAGAGATAGATGATGCGTTTTTGCACACAATCTCAGACTCGCGCTGAAACCAACCCAATACGAAAGCGGTGTGGAAAAATCAATATTTATTTTAGTGCTGTTGGCTAGGACTCTTCTGGTATAAGTATGCTTGGAGTCAGTGTGAACGAACGGTTAGTATATTGGGTACATGGTATAAAGAAGAATGAGAGCAACTTCTTAGAGCAGTATACTGCACATAAACGCATAGTTCTTTTTCTTTTTGAAATTATGTCTTCACTGGGGCAGAGCCTGCTTCTCAGATTATTGTTTTTATGAGCACTTCCACTGTTATTAACTGAGAGCTTTCTTTGCCAAAGTTGCCATTTCCGCATTCGTAAATCGTGTGGCAAGTACAATGATACTTATTTGCCCAGGGAAGCCAAGGAAATTTCTTTATGAAAAGGTCTTGGATCGACCGGGAATCAAAACCAGACACCTTCAGCATGGCTTTGCTTTGTAGCCGCGGACTCTAACCACTCGGCTAAGGAAGGCCCCAATAAACGTATAGTCCCATGTGAATAGCAAATCCAGCAAACATGAGATAAATAAATATAGGGAGCCAGATCCTATTCTTGGTACTTTTGATTGACTTCGGCAGTGGGGTTTTTTGAAAGCTACGAGGCTCATATTTGGCCATAATAGGGTAACCAATATATTTTGGACCCCTATATATTTTGAACCCCCTGGCCATTTTCCTGCAAATTTCCAAGTTTAATTCGAAAGACCAACTCAATTCGCATGCCATTTGGAAAGATAGGACTATTCCGTACTTGCATCAACCGTTTGTACATAGAAAATGTGTTTGTTTTATCTGAAATTAATTTAATTTAATCGGTTAATTTATACAACCGTTACAACACGTTACACACAGAAATTAAAGCCGTCAGCAATTTTTCAAATGTAAACAAAAACTTTTTTCAAATTTCTGGACTAGAAGCGTAGAATTTCTTTGGTTTTCCATTGTCAATCGATTGATTAGACTATGGACAAGCATATTATACAACCAGTGTCGTGGACTTTGTCGCCAAACGATAAAAAAACACCGGGGGTCCAAAATATATACTTTGAGGGTCCAAAATGTATTGGTGTGTCCAAAATAATGAAAACCAGTACATGACAATTCAATTATTTTCTACGTTTTCTGGATCCTACATGACCGTTTGGGCATTTTTATCTTGTAAATGAAGTTTTTCTCTATATTTTGGCATGTTCTTTGACTTGGTTACGCTGTGCAATTAATTAATTGGGACAAAAACTAAAATCAATTCCTTAGGGGGTCCAAAATACCCTATGCGCCTTATTGAAGCGCTTCATATAGTTTCAGACAATTCGGCCGAGAAAAAATCCCGATGACAAAGTGAATCATGTAAGTGCCCAAGTTGCTCTGCACCCTAACATAAACTTCCCTGGCCACGATCACAGGGTTTGACGGTGCCAAAGTAGAAGGTGCACCATAATAATACCCGTCTGTGAAACATATCACCTTCCCAATACTTTGGCACACCTCTGACGGTTCATGATTTATCATGAAACGGCTGCATTCAGGCGGAGGATCTGTTAATATGTTTCGGCATATTATCAGGTCCTCTTCGAACGGAGGGACCGCCAGGGCTCATTAGTTACTTATACACCAGTGCTGGTTGTTGATGGTTCAGTTCGTTTACCACGAGCTGTAGCATCCTTTGTAGTAATCAGTAATGGTTGTTAAGTTTCGAAGCTAACGTGTGATCAATCGTTTTGTAATGCAACATAAGAATGTGTTTGGGTGTTTGGTGGAACTGCGCGTAACACTCGTTGTTATTCAATTTAGTGATTGTGAGGGTGCTAATAGTGATTTCATAATAAAATCTATGGTGAAGAAAATTTGAAAATGAAATTGAAAGAGATTCTGATAGTTTTGTTAAAAATATTATAATGATGATGTATATTGATGTGAACTCTACTAATTTAATAAAGGCCATAATACATTTTGCAACCATTTCTCTGAACATTATTGCCTAGTATTTCAAACATGCATGATAAAAGTGTTAATAATGACAGCGAGTGCAGAAGAATGGATCGAAGTGATTTTGTTTTACTGTAACTTTCGTGATAGTTCTAAATTGTAGTTTGAATAGTAATGACTCTACAGCAACAAAAATAATGAAACATTTAAATTGAATATCTTTTAATTACTTAGTAATGCTAACAGATGGTAAATGGTAATAACAATGAATTTATATGAAAATGGTGTGATGTGAAAGGTGATATAATGGAAAGTATATCTGAAGTGTATTACGAAAGTTTATGAGTGATAATCGGTGATACACGTGATAGTGTCGAAAATAAAAGTGACGATAGTGAGTGATGAAATGAAATGGGGAATGAGGACCTTTTAATAAAACTATTTCGTTCTTCACTTTAACCACTCTAGTAGCATTTCAGGCCTTATCATAGTTTGATAGTAGTCTGAACTACTAGACTGCAAAACTACGGTAAGGGCTGATTGCTGCTAGGGTACACAGTGACCATTTGAGCAACATTGCTTAGGAACGTCTGTGTGATGAACGCAATAGAGGCTTATAAAAGCAAATGCTGGGAAGGAGCTTAGGGCAGATTAAGAGTGCCAGTACTACCCCTATCGCTACCGACAAAAAAAAAAAAGTTGCTCTGCACCCTAACATAAACTTAAAAAAATTACAAACTTTAAAAATTACAGTGCCCTGTATTTTTACCTAAATTTCAACAGCTATTGATGTTTGGTAAAATTTTGAGGCCTTATTCTATCTTTATTTTAGAGAAAAATATGTCGCTGAGGGTCGTGGATGCGAGTCCCACCGGTCGACGATCTTTTCGTAAAGGGAAGTTTCTCAACTTCCCAGGGCATAGAGAGTATCTTCGTACCTACCACGTGATATACACATCCAAAAATGGACAATTGGCAAAGAAAGCTCTCAGTTAATAAATGTGGAAGTGCTCATAAGAACACTAAGCTGAGTAGCGGCCCTGTTCCAGTTGAGACATAACGCCAGAAAGAAGAAGAATGTTGTTATTGTGTAGTATTGTGTACTGCTAACGGGAAATTTTTACTAAAAATTCGGCCGTTGACAGTACACAAAATTGTATACGATATCGAGAAAGCATGCGCTCAGTAGCATCCTGCTTTGGGTATTTTCTTGAATATTGTACATGAAATTCGTCAGTGTACCGGACGTTAACGATTCGGTGGGGATAAAAAATAAAACGCGCGCAATTTCACCTATTTCCCGTTTATTTGCCACGATCGATTTGTGTGGTATCAACCGGCGGCGGTTAAATCTCAACTGCCTGATTGTTATGTGTGCATGCCTATTGCTGTTTTGTTGTTCCGTTTTGTTCTTTTGTGTTGTATTTTTATGGATCGTGTGTTTCCAGTACTTGTGTGTGATTCATAAAAATTCATTGTTAAATTACGTATCAAATAGATATTGAGGGTGCCTTTGATAACGTGTCTTTCGATGCCATTTTGGAAGCAG